>NC_077227.1:49437487-49538687 GCF_027887165.1 Monodelphis domestica
TCTGCTCCTTTCGCTCTGCATCACTTCCTGGAGGTTGTTCCAGTCTCCATGGAATTCCTCCACTTTATTATTCCTTTTAGCACAATAGTATTCCATCACCAACATATACCACAATTTGTTCAGCCATTCCCCAATTGAAGGGCATCCCCTCATTTTCCAATTTTTGACCACCACAAAGAGCACAGCTATGAATATTCTTGTACAAGTCTTTTTTCCTTATTATCTCTCTGGGGTACAAACCCAGCAGTGCTATGGCTGGGTCAAAGGGCAGACAGTCTTTTATCACCCTTTGGGCATAGTTCCAAATTGCCCTCCAGAATGGTTGGATCAATTCACAACCCCACCAGCAATGATTTAATGTCCCTATTTTGCCACATCCCCTCCAGCATTCATTACTTTCCTTTGCTGTCATGTTAGCCAATCTGCTAGGTGTGAGATGATACTTCAGAGTTGTTTTGATTTGCATCTCTGATTATAAGAGATTTAGAGCACTTTTTCATGTGCTTATTAATAGTTTTGATTTCTTTATCTGAAAACTGCCTATTCATGTCCCTTGCCCATTTATCAATTGGAGCATAGCTTGATTTTTTGTACAATTGATTTAGCTCTTAGTAAATTTGAGTAATTAAACCTTTGTCAGAGATTTTTATGAAGATTGTTTCCCAATTTGTTGCTTCCCTTCTGATTTTAGTTACATTGGTTTTGTTTGTACAAAAGCTTTTTAATTTGATGTAGTTGAAATTATTTATTTTACATTTTGTGACTCTTTCTAAGTCTTGCTTGGTTTTAAAGTCTTTCCCTTATAATTTTTATTTTTTAAACAATATTTCCCCATGGTTACATGATTTGTGTTCTCTCTGTCCCCTGTTCCCTCCCTCCCGGAGCTGGCAAGCAATACTACTGGATTTTACATGTATTATCACAGTATCTATGTCTTATCTTACTCATTTTTGTAATAATCTTTTAAAACCCCAACCCCAAATCATATATTCATATAAACATTGCATTGCTATTAGTAGTGAAGTCTATACATTTGATCATCCCAAAATGTTTCAGTTTCTGTGTACAATGTTTTCCTGATTCTGCTCATTTTGTTCTGCATCATTTCATAGAGGTCTTTCCAGTTCATATAGAAATCAAGCAATTCATCATTCCTTAGAGCACAATAGTATTCCATCACCATCCTATATCACAGTGATGGTGAAACTTAGAGATGGAGTGCCAGGCCTCACCCCCACCCCACCCCCTAAACTGAGTGCTGGCCCCCCATCAGAGATGAGTGCCATGTCTTGTCCCACCCCCCACCCCAGACAGGAGGGTGGAAGCGCTCTCATTGGGCTGCTGTGCAGAGGGTGATGAGAGGAGCATGTAGAGAGGGGATAGGGAGCATCTCTGCCCAAGTCCCTCTGCCTTTCTAGTAATGAACTGGGGGTGGGGGGAGTTTAGGGGGGAGGGTGACCCACATACCCACAGAGAGCACACTTTGTGTGTAGGAATTAAACTTTAATGGTTTAACTAAAACATATGAAAATTATAAAGAGTATGGTAGTCGCCAATTTAAAGTATTATTACTCAAAGTTGAAATGACTTTTTAATAGCTTTTATTTACAAAAGAGGTGGAAAGAGTGAAAGTAGAGAAGTACAGAAAGTTAGAGAAGACATTTAGCCTATCTATCTGAATATTGCTTTGGTGCTCAACTCAGCCAGGACTTGTTGATCTTCAGCCAGGATTAAACTCTCCAGAAGACAGGAAAGGAAAGCCAGCTATTCACTCACCCAAGTTCCTTCTAAGAGGTAGGTCAAGATGATGACTAGAACTGAAGATGACTCCTGAGGCTGACTTTCTTCTTGAAGCCATCTTCCTTCTTGAAGCTGACCTCCTAGCCCCAGAAATTCAGGGCCTTTTATGGTGGCTTCTTTTCCCTATCCCTCTTCACAGGGGCCAATCAGTTTCCATATTGCCTAGATACTCCCTGGGGGCGGGTGTGGGGCATTGTCTATTGGATCCATTTCTCACCTTCTGGAGGAGTAAATTCTTATCGAAAGTATTCACAGATTCCTGGTTGATTGAGTTTCTGAGGGTGTGAATTCTCTAAGTGGTTTGGGAGCTCCTCCACCTAGGTTAGGCTTTTGTTGATTCAATCAAAAGGTAGACAAAGGAGAATCCTGTCTTCATAATCTAGTGAGGTACTATGTAGGGGTACTTACTCTATTGTTAACCAAAGTGTTAACTCCAACTAGGCAAAGAAAATAAAGGATTCCCTTTTTATAAGTGTAAACTCAGAATAGTCAAAGAGAAACAAGAATTTCCTTTTACACATGCCATCTCTGGCACCCATGCCATAGGTTTGCCATCACAATATACCACAGTTCGTTCAATCATTCACCAATCAAGGGACAACCCCTCATTTTCCAATTTTTTTGCCACCACAAAAAGCGCAGCTATAACTATTTTTGTACAAACAGGTCCATCCTCATTTGAAACATTTTCTGCTTTAGAATTCTTACTTAGTATTGATTCTAAGACAAAAGGTAAGGATTAAGAATTTTTTTTTAAAGAAAGTAATATGTGAAATGTGTTATACTTTCTTCAAAAAACAGGTCATGTGAAATAGAGATGGGTGGTTTTATATGCGGTCCTCTTTTGTGTTTTGCTAAAGTGGAAATGTTCATTCTTTGGGTCATTTAGTTTTTGAGGAAAAAAATGTGGAAATGAAATCTCATTCAATCAGCAAGCATTTATTATGTGTCAGACACTGTGCCAAATACTGGGGATCCAAGGATCAATTCAAAGGAACCTACATTTTAATAGAGAAGACATAGACCAGTGATGGGCAACCTTTTGAGCTTGGTGTGTCAAATTTCACCCAAAAACCAAGCATAACTGGGGTGGTGTATCACTTCAAGAAAAAACCTATAATTTCACGCTATTTATAGTTTAAATAACAAAAAATGTATAATTGTAACATATAACTGTATTTAATAAACCAAAAACTAATTATTTAACTTACCTGCTTAGTGACTTCTTTGTTCATCTGTCAGTTGGTTTCTTTTGTTGGTCTTGATATTATTTAACTTGTGTGGGGTGCCGTGAACTAAGACAAGTGAAGGGGAGGGGGAATTCTTTAACTAATCTGCCTGTTAGTGACTTTTTTTGTTGCTGAATTTCATTGGCTAAATCTTCAATTGAAGGTTGGTAGTTTTGTACACTTCAAGCCCAAGCAAGCACTACTAACTTGGTCTGTCAATCTGTTTCTTTTGTTGGTTTTGATATTATTTAACGCTGAGAATAAGGTCTCACAAAAGTATGGAGAGGGAAAAATTGTGAGTAAAGCCATTGCTATATTTTTCAGGGTGCTAAAAGTGTCTGGTAATCAGTTCCAGACACTCCTCCTTTACATATGTGCTGGTCCCGCCCTGCCCCTCCCCAGCTGACTGGCCCAGGGGCGATATGAGAACAGTGGCCGGCCTGCCTGCCTGCCTGCCTGCTTGCCTGCTCCTGCTCCTGCTCCTGCATATGCGCTCCTCCCTATCCCCATGGGAGCCCCATGTGCCCCAGCCACCTGGTGTGGGCTGTTCGCCCTCCACCGGGCCAGGGCACTCTGAGCCTGCATGCGGCCTCATGTCATTGAAAATTACTACGTATGTCAGTGCTGACACACATGTCATAGTTTTGCCATCATGGACATAGCCATCTATAAATATGTACAAAACATTCAGAGCAGAAACCAGATAAGTTTTTTTTAACCCTTTCCTCCTGTCTTTGAATTGATTAAGTATTAGTTCTTAATAGCTAATGACTTAATAACTAAGTTCCAAGGCAAAAGAGTAGTAAGGGCTAGGCAATGAGGGTTTAATAGCCTGCCCAGGATCATTACAGCTAGGAAATGTCTGAGGCCAGATTTCAACCCAGGTCCTCTTGACTCTAGGTCTGACTCTATCCACTAAGCTATGTCGCTGCTTCTAAACCAAATAACTTTAAGAGGGAAATATGACAACTCTTTGGCAGGGGTGGGCACCAGGCCCAGATTTGGATCTTTGAGGAAGCCAAAGATTCTCAGAGCAGAGTAGGAATGCATTCCAGCATGGGGAATAGATAGCTAGGGCAAAGGCATTTCAGAATCAAAAGATAGAATGTAAAACGTGACACCCAGCAAGTATGTTAGTGATTGTCTCATAGTGTGGAGGAGAGGAATGTGTGAGAAGACTGGAAAGTAGGAAAGGGCTAGGTTGGGAAAAGCTTTAAATGGAGTCATTTGATCCCAGAAGTAATAGGGAGTCATTAGAAGTTGAATACTTTGTGACATGGTCAGCCTTGCACTCTCAGAAGATTATTGGTGGTTGTGTGGAGGATAACTTGAAGTGAGTCAAGGTTTGTCAGTGAGACCAATCAGGAAAATAATGCAATGCAAGAAGTGAGGAGGCCCTGAATTGGGGAGGGGGTTGGTGGACTGTGAGCAGAGAGACTCATAGGAGATATGCAGGGAAGCAGAAAACAAGATTGGGCAATTGATTGGCTATATTGGGCAAGTGAGAGTGAGAGTTCAAGGATGACTCTGAGGTCATGATCCTGGATGACAAGAAGGATGATGGGACTCTTGGTAGTAATTGGGGAGCCTAGAAGAGGGGTGAGTTTAGGGGGAAAGATGGTGAATTCTGCTTTGGACAGTTTGAGATGCCTCTGGGACATCCTGTTTGGTAATGGTAAATAGTCAGTTGATGATTTGAAAAAAGAAAAAGAGAGACTGATAGACAGTAGGACTAGATATGTGTCTTGGAGTCATATAAGTAAGAGTGCAGGTACAGAGAGAAAACATCCACAATTCATGGCCATGATAATTACGTAATAGTTTAAAACATATTTTGACTTTAAATGTGGTAGGGGGTTTTTTAGTTACATTTTCAACCAGATCAACATGAGAAATTTTAAATCTTGGGTTTTGCCCCTTATTTGTCTTTACCTTCTTCCTCTTATTTAATCATGCCTGTAAAAGCACAATAAAAGTTTGTATTCTTTTTTAATTACCATGCACCATCTCAATTTGGAATGAGTTAGAAGACATTCTTTTTATGCTTCCAGAAGAAGCTATTGCTGATAAAAGTTGAATCACCACATCTGTAGTTCTCTGTTGAATTCAGGTGGTTTTCTTCAGTTCACTTCTATAAATCACTAAAACTTTGCATTATTAGATAGATATTTCTTATATAAGGGGGAGGGACTGGACCTGTGATTTCCTCAATACAGAGAATTCCCCAGTGAGGAAATTTTCTCTATCAACATAGGTCACTCACTACCTTTCCTGCAGCTTTTATAATCTTCTAAAGTTGCTTGAAGCACTAAAGGTTAAGTGACTTACCCAGGGTGAAAGAGTGTTAATATGTTAAAAGCAGAACTTGAGCCCAGGTCTTTTAGTTCCAAGGCTAGGTCTCTATGGCTATCTACTGTATCTCTCGCTATTGTGCATCTCTTACCCAACTTTATTTGTGCTCAGTTAGAAGTCCTCCATCCCTTTGATAATTTTTTTGGCCTTTCTTTAGACCTATTTCTAGAGATAATTACCACATCTGCATGCAGCAATTCAGGCACCACATATACAGTATTATCTTGTGTTTCCTAATGTTGCCTGGAATTTTGTTTGCCTTCTTGGCCATACCACTGGACCGGTCTCTTTAGGGATACCAGTGGTACTTCTTGGATCCTCTTCCTTGAGCATAAGTCTTTGGATCTCCTCTGCCTATAAATATAGTTTCAGTTATTATTTCCTGAATGCTTTAGCCTTATTTGCCATGTTGAAACATTGATACTTCTGACTACTCATACAGCTTCTAAAGGCTTACTTATAGTCCATCTTTAGTCATTTGGCTTTTGGTTCCAGCCTGTTATATCATTAATTCATTCAGGTTTAAAATTTTTATTTTGGATTCCAATTTTCTCCCTCTTTCCAGCCATGATATATAGGAAGTCATGCAAAACATAATAATATTATGTTAGCCATGTTGCTAGGGGGGGAAGGCAAGAAAAATAAAGTGAAAGAAAATACGTTTTGATCTGCACTCAGAGTTTGTCAGTTCTCTCTCCAGAGATGTATAGTTATTGTTCCTTGTAAGTCCTCTGGAATTGTCAGAAATCAGTGGGGCGGGCAGTAAGGTGGCTCACATCTGGCTTCAGACATTTAAACTATGTGACACTGGGCAAGTCACTTAATCCCGATTGCCTAGTCGTTGTCACTCTTCTGCTATACTTACTGATTCCAAAACAGAAGGTAAGAGGGGTTTTTTTGTTTGTTTTTAAGTAGCTAAGTCTCACAGTTGATTACAGTATCACTATTACTCTATGTTTTTCTCCTGGTTCTGCCTACTTCACTTTGTATGAGTTTATATGTCCTCTTAGGTTTTTCTAAAACCATTCCCATCATCATTTCTGGATGCATAACATTATTCCATTATAATCATATACCATAGCTTGTTCAGTCATTCTCCAATTTACGGACATCCCCTTAGTTTCCAATTCTTTGTCATCATAGGGGTCTTTTTCAAGCCAGTCACCAGCAGAGATGAGATTATATTGCAGAGTATACCAACTATTTTACCTGGAGGTTTCAGAATTGAGGCTTGGGGAAAATCTTTGAGATCTATAATTAGAGATGCATTTTTAAATACGAAGTATTTGGGCTGAAGGGAAGATTTTTTTTTTTCATTTGACAAAAGATTCATCTTAAGCAGTGTTCCTTCATAGCAAGTATAGATTTCAGGGGTTCTATGAATTTGAATGGGATGAGGGGGGACAACTATAGCTTCATTTTTCTCCCGTTTTTAGCTTCAGTTTAGCATTTTCTTTAAGTGTGATTTTTTTTTTAAGACTCATTTTCTGAGGTAGCCAGTGGGGACCATGACACAAAAAAGATTAAGAACTCTTGTTTTATACTTAACTTTCTTCATGCATTTAAAATATTTATTTTGCAAAAGTTTAATTTACAAAAAAAAAATCTTTAGAAACAGTACCTTTAAAACAATACAGTTATTTTTAGCATTCTTTTTTTTTTTTTAATTTTGAGTTCCAAATTCTCCTTCCTTCTCATATATCTTCCACCCATTGAGGAGGCAAGCAATGCAATATCAATTATACATGTGAAATCATGCAAGATGTTTCCATATTAACCTTGAGCAAGTCACTATTATTATTAAATACAGTAACTAGTTACTGTATTTTAACACTCCATCTGTGAAATGAGGGGAATGCACTTGAAACACTTTGCCATTTTGGGTCGAATCCTATGATCTCTAAGGTCCTTTTCATCTCCAAAGTCTTAGGATGCTGAGAAGATCTTGTTATATATGAGTAGTACTTGGAGATGGTAACTAAATGGGCATGTAAGCTCCTTTCATGTGACATAGACATTCTTCCCCTGGAAGAAAAATGTCTGATTTTCCTGTATATACACAGAAGAATGCCTTCTTGGTTCTTTAACTTTGTACTAATTCACTTTTTGTTATTTGGCATTAGCCTCAATCTATTCTTTCTTGTTTTAAAAACCCTTATCTTCTGTCTTAGAATCAATAATAGGTACCAGTTTCAATATAGAAGAGTGGTAAGGGCTAGACAATTTTGGTTAAGTGACTGGATCTCCCATCTCCAAGCCTGGTGCTCTATACACTGAGACACCTTGCTGGCCCCATACCCAACCTATTCTTCCAACTTTCAATGCAGAGGGAGTTCTTTACTGTAGTTCTTATACCCTTGAAATTCCAGGCCCTTTCCATCCAGGGATCAGTTGAAGGAACAGGAGTTGGTTAGTCTAAACAAAAGAAGACTCAGGGAGTACATAATTAATAGCTGCATTCAAGGATTTTAAAAGGTTGTTGTATGTGATCAGACTTATTTGATTTGCTCTGAGGAAACAGAAGCAGGAGCCAGTAGGTAGAAAGGACAGAGAACAAATTTAAGCTGGAAGTAAGGAAAACAAATTCTTATCAATCAATCAGAATCCCCCAAAAGGGGAATGGGTGCCCCCACTGACATTGGAGGCCTTGGAGCAGAGCCTAGATCAGCCCTTGTCAGCTCTGTTATAGTGGAGAATTCCTCTGGGGTCTGTGTTGGTGGCCAGTGAAATCCTTTACAACTACTTAAAAATCATTTGTGTATTTGATGACACTCCCTAAAGGCAGGCATGGTGTTTTATCTATACTCTTCTCTAGCTCTAGTCCAGTGCTCTAACGGGTAGGTGTTTAAAAATGTTCATCACCACTTAAGATTTTCCTGAGTAAAACGGAAGTGTTTTAGAAAAGCTCTTATCATGTAATCAAAATACCGGTTGTTTGAGCTGCCTGCCTTCCCTTTCCCAACCCCCACCTGCTCATTTCTACCCCTCTGTTCAAGTGGTATTTTCCAAGCCACAGACTTTGAATTGATCTCTTGTTGGACAAAGGTGGGTAGAATTGTTGCTAGTTCCTGCTTAGGTTACCTGACAAAGGAAGGTGTGCATCTGCTAATTATGACTCCAGGCCCCTGCAGGCTTCAGGGCCTGCAGCAGGGCACTAAATCCTGATCTTATCTGAAGGGTTTTGTAGTCCCTTAGTGTTCAGTATATCAGCATCTGTTTCACTTCCTGGGCTGCCACTCCACCTTCAGAAGGAATTTCTGCTGATTCTCCTATAATCCCTGGCCTGGCCCCTTTATACATCTCATTAACTCCAAGTGTTTGTGGTTGGAGCTGAGGGGAGAGCAAAGAGCATTCTTGGGTTGTTTTTCTAGATTTGGAAAATGGACTTTTGACATTGCAACATCAGACTAAGCCTGGGAGAACTATAACAGGTTAGAATTATAGAACTGTGCGCCTGGCAAACTCACCCCTGAGCATCTACAGAGCCAGATATTCATCTAAAACACTAGTGAGATTTGAATTTCAGAGCAAATGCTCATCTTTCTAAACTTCCAGGGAGTCTCAGTGTAACAGCACCCTAGATATGCTGTCCCTTCCTTCTCCCTAAGGGAGACTGCCATGTAACTGTAGAATTTAATACCGTATTACTTGAAGCCTAGATCAAAAGGTTTGAAAACCATTTGAAGGAGATAGAAAGGAAGAAACCAATCAATTTACACATGGCCTGAGCACAAAATCCTCAAAATTCAGTGTGATGACTTTTTCAGGATAGGGTCTTTTCCTACACATCAACAGACTAAAAGATGAGAGAAGGCACAAGCATCTTGAGTTAGTGACCTGTTCCTTTTATTTCCCTAGAATTCTAGAGTAGGAAGGGACCTTAGAGACCATCTAGTCTTGCTCCCTGCTTAATGTTTCTGTATTGACAGTGCCAAGTAATGGTCATCTAACTTCCACTTGAATACCTTCACCAAGAGGAAACCCTCTCGCAGCCCATTTGTTCTTAGACCATTCTAATGGGTTAGCATCTTTATCCTTCCAGTTAATTCCAAAGCAATTTTGTTGTTAGTCCTTGTTCTTCACTCAGGAGTCAAGTAGAAAAATACTAACCATGCTTTCAAATACCATCCCTTCATATACTTAGAAGATTGTGCCACCCCTGCCATCTCCCCTCCAAACCAAACATCCTCTCGAGGAAAGTGTTAATTCTGATCTTGGGGAGAAGTGGAGAACAAAAAACGGAACCTCCTTTGGACATTTGAGCTCTGCTTTAACAAGATATTCCAAATGGTCAGAGAGTAATCCTAAAATAGCCTAGATTCTTAATTGCTTTTAAAGTCAGGCCCTCTTGTCTCCAGGATGAGAGATAACTCTAAGGAACACTGACCTAGTTCATGAGATTCTCATGAGACTGTTATCTTGATTTTATTTTTGTTTTTTAGGCTCAGTAAAGAGTGACAACTGGAAGGAGCATTTAAAGATCTTTAAGACCAGAGATTAACTAACAGCAGGAACCTGAGTGGTCATCTAGTCCAGCCCTCTCATTTTAAAGATGGGGAAACTGAAGCCAGAAACATGAATGAGGTGACTTGGCCACAGTCACTCCAGAAAGTGTGTTAAAAAACTGAGGTTAGAACTCAGAACCACTGAACTAAGCTCTTTTTCAAGTCTAGAGAGAAGAAAAAGAGGTTGACACAGTGAAGTTTTAGATTCTCCTGCCAGACCCCTTCTAGAGCCAGGTCCTTGACTTTATTTTTGTCATTGTTGTTCAGTCATGTCAAACTTTTCCTGACCCCATTTAGGGTTTTATTGGCAAAGATACTGGAGTGGTTTGCCATTTCCTTCTCCAGCTCATTTGACAGATGAGGGAACCAAGGCAAACTGGGTTAAGTGACTTGAACAGAGTCATACAACTAAGAAGTATCAAGTTCCTTAGGACTATGAAATTTGCTTTGTCATCTCAGTCAGACACACTGCATTGTGAACACAAACATTCTTTTCCACCAGAGGCTTCCTGGATGAACCATCTCTCAAATTTTCCTATTTTGATCAATAGCAGCATCTCCTCCCATTTGCCCAAGGTGCTAAACCTGAAGTTATGATTTATTCTTCCCTAGTCTTCATCCATCTTCTTTCAAAATGCCAATTCTGCCTATCCCTTCTTCTCTTTTTTCATTATCATTACTGCCCAGATGATGACCTTTTCCCTGGATACCCTCCTGATTAGTCTCACTGTCCTCCTCCTCTCTCCCCACTATAATAAAATCCATCACCATTAATCTTTCTGTAGCAATTATTTCATCATGTCACACACACCCCTTCCCCTAGAAATCTCCACATTACTCTGTGTTCTGCACTAAACCCAGGGCATTAGTCAGGCTCATCTCCTGATAAGCATGCTGTGCTATTTCTCTGGTTTCAAGCCTTCCTATTATATCCTGCCCCTTGATATCCAAAGCCCATCCAACTTCAAATGACAACCAAGAGAAAGCTGTGGTTGCTAACAAGGAGCTCTCCCTTCTTTTCACTCAGCTAGCACATGGGATCTGAATGGGAATTTCCTCTACAACCTCCCTCCCTCTCTCCCTCTCCCTCTCCCTCTCCCTCTCTCTCTCCGTCTCTCTCCCTCTCCCTCTCCCTCTCCCTCTCCCTCTCCCTCTCTCTCTCCGTCTCTCTCCCTCTCCCTCTCCCTCTCCCTCTCTCTCTCTCTCTCTCTCTCTCTCTCTCTCTCTCTCTCTCTCTCTCTCTCTCTCTCTCTCTCCTCTCCCTCTCCCTCTCCCTCTCCCTCTCCCTCTCCCTCTCCCTCTCCCTCTCCTCTCTCTCTCTCTCTCTCTCTCTCTCTCTCTCTCTCTCTCTCTCTCTCTCTCTCTCTCTCTCTCTCTCTCTCTCTCCCCCTCCCTCCCTCCCTCTCTCCCCCCTTCTGCTATGGGTTAGGCAATGGGGGTCAAGTGACTTGCCCAGGTCACACAGCTAGGAAATGTCTGAGGCCAGATTTGAACCCAAAACTTCCTATCTCTGGGCCTAACTCTCAATAACTAAGCCACCCAGCTCCCCCCTCTTTTTTTTTTTTTGACATAGCACAGGATTTAGAATTAGAAAACTTGACTTCAAATCCCAGGTCTATTAATTACTACATATGTGACCATGGGTATGTCAGCCTCTTAGAAGCTTAGTTTCATCCAGTGAGGCAGGTAAGCTAGATCTCTACATTTCCTTTCTAGCTCTTAACATCTAACCTTTTGTGATTGTGTGAATAAGTAGTAAAATTTTTAATTTTAATTAATTTTAAGACATCAAAGTGCTAGAAAAGTACTTTAAAAAATATTTTGTCAATAGTTTTTTGTACTACCTAAATGTTCCCTAGTATCCCTCCCCCTCCCCATTCCCAGAGAATTATTCCTTATAATAAAGACTTTTTTTAAAAAAGGAGAAAACCAGTAAAACCAATTCATACACTGAAAAAGTTAAAATATTTACAATGTTCTGCCCCCCTCAGACCTCTCTCCCACTTCTGTGAAAGAGCTAGGGGAAGTATTGTCTTCATTGTGACTGAACTGGTTTTTTACACTTTTGTAACGTCTATTTTTTATTGTTAGGTGATGATGGTCCTTTCCACTCATTATTTTCATCATGGTGTCTGCCATTTTCTCAAATGTATCTCTTCATGCTATCTTCCCAATGTTTTAGTTGAGAGCAATCTTTTTATTAAAGATTCCCTTGACAAACTCTAGCATCATAATTAGTGAAACAAACTGTACTTCTTAAGTGTACTTTAAGCACATTTCTAACATGGTTTCTCAAAGTAGGCCTCTCTTTGCTTGGTGGGTGGGAAAAGCATTGATTTCTCCGGGTCTTGTTGCTAACACAGAGAAGTCCTCCCAGCTGGTGTGCATGGAATAATTGGACTTTCTTCCGACAAAGTGGATTCCCCACCTCCCAGCTGTAAATCATAGTCTCATGATTTCACTCTCCCCAAACAAGAGTATTTGTCTTGTTGGAATCTGGCAGGGGGGATTAAGGTTGGATGCTGCTGAGGTAACTATTGACCACAAGTCTTTCTTCACTCATGTTTGAGTGAGAATCTTATTCCTGGAATTCCTGGAAATTTAAAGAACACTCAGGAATTCTAAATAAAAGAAAACTAGACTGTGTGTTGATGTGGTCTCACATTCCTTATTGTATTAAATCAGGTAAGCCAACAAAGGCCATCTTTCTCTAGCATTATGTGATACCATTATTTGGGCTACTAGATAGAAGAGACTCCCACTGAGAGCCCTTTTCAGGTTTGAATATTTTGTAGGAAAAGCTGTTGATTCTGACTCCTTTCAGAAAGCATGTAGTACCCCCATGATGATCTTTCTGTCTCGCTTTCACACATACATATACTCACTCTCTCTGTCTCTCTTGCCACATAGCCTTTTCTTTTTCTTTCCGCACCATTTTAGAAAACAGTTCCTATCTTTCCTTCAAAAAATAATTCTTGATGGCAGTTGAGTAGAATGGGAGTACAGAAGCCAGGAGTGACTGCAGCTGGGGCCTGGGTGGGTATTTAGTGACAAACTGTCAGTTTCCTGTGGACTCCTGGGGAGATCAAAGATTTAGGAAGGGATTCCTTGGGGAGGAAAGACTGAAGGGGTTGTAAATGGCAATAAGAGACCAATCGGTGGTGTTGTTGGCTTCCCTTATGCATTTCTAGAGTAATTCAATACTCTTGCTGACAGGACTTCAAAGACTATTCCCTGACAGGTTATACCTTGTGTTCAGGAGCCAGTTCAGCCATTCTCCCATTCCTTTAGACTCCTGGTTTTTTAAATGACCTCAGTCCTCTTTAGGTTGCTTTTCCCAACGGAATGAAAGCTTGGTTCCCTCTGCCTCCTCTGTTACCCACCTACCTCAGTCAAACTCATATAGTATTTTCCTGAAATTGTAACTTCCCAGTAACAGAACCTGCATATCAGTGAAGGATTCCTCTTGCTTGTAAATCTGCATTGCATAAGTGGGCCTGCGCTTACTGAAGTCCAGTAAATACTTGCTTACCCATGTCATCCATGGGGGGAGGGGTGGGGAGAAGTCTTGGAGAAGCTGTTCTGGTGAGAAGGTCCCAGCCTTGTCCTTGCTCTCAGAAAGCACCATTAATCCTAAACTAGGAAATAGCAACAATTTCACTAAGAATCAGAGTGTATCCCTATGCCTAGCTACCTCTGTAGAAGAAGTGAGGAAGAATAAAGTTGATTTGTAGTGAAGATTTTGCCACCAGTTGCATTTACAGCATTTGAAATTTTGTAATATAGTGTTAGGATTTCAACTGACCGTAGCCATGAGCAGTTAACTCACCCATTTTACTCTAGGCAAGTAGCAGGTTATGTTTAACTTTTCCTGGAGGGGTAGACAGTGAGATCATTCACAAAACTCTGCCTCCCGTTTCTTTGCAGTTGTTCTCTGGGTTTTGATAGACTGATTCCTGAGCTTATGGCCTTTTCAAGTTAAAGCCTCATTACTAAACAGATTTTTTTTAAGCTCCTTAGGCAGTTTGCACCTAGTGTTACACATTCAGGGACAAGACCATTTTTAACAACTGATGCCATTCTGGCTTGGGTGGAGCTAAGGGAAGCTGTTGACTCTTGAGGGGTTCAGGTGCCCCCTTTCTGTCTCCCTCTCACATGGGTGTTTGCTTTCTCACAAAGACCTCCATCACTCTGTCACACTTGGCATGTTTGTTTTTATAAACAATCTCCTGCTGTTGAAAGCTAGGTAGAAATATTCCAGTTTGTGTATTCTGGTCCCTCAACTCAAGCCAAGTATTAAATGGTTTCTAAGTGGGCATTTCAGAGCAGCTGGAAGTTACTGTAATTAGCAGAAAGCTGTGTTTTAATCTCTCTTAGTGACAGCTACACAGAAGAATTCTCCTGTGAACAAAACCAGCGTTCAGATCTCTTGCTAGAGTGAGTTGGAAATTGACCTGCCACAATAAACAGCTGACATAACAGAAGTGGCAATAATCCCCCATTAAATGTCTTTCAGCTGATGGGGGCTCACAGGGTAATTGACTTTCCAGCAGGAATTACCAGCTCAACCGAAATGACTGGGCATTAGAGTGGCCCGCTGCCCCGTTGTGAAAGGGCTGCTGCAGCTCCGCTCGCTTTTGCTAATGCTATTCAACTTTATTATTCATTGTTTGTTACTACCAGATGACACCAGAATGCTGGTGACTCTGTGTGTGTGTGTGTGTGTGTTTATGGCTTTCTTCTTGCTTAGTCATTGTCTTTGCTGAGCTGATGGTGCTACGCTGCAGCTTATCACTAGGCCTAACCAATCTGATGGGTGCAGTCAGCATTTATGGAGCATTGGGGGGTGGGAGGTGCCCCCTGTTTATAAAATCAAGTCACAGGTCACTTGAGCATATTTCATTCTACTATTGGGGGACTTTTTGCCTATCTGTTTGCCTCATCACAACTAACATATCAAAAAGTGAGTGTGTCCATTCCCACATATATACAGTTCACTTCCTTCAAGGAGACCAACTTGAGGAGGTGAACTGAAATCAAGCCTAGCCATCAACATGAGGTAGAACTTGATTTCCTCTTTAGCATCTTCCTCTTCTCACTCTCACTCACCCCACATATTCAATCTATTGTTAGATATTGTTTCTGTCTTTATGGCATCTCTTGTTTATGCCCCTTTTTCTTCATTCACACAAACAGCAGCACCCTAGAGCAGGACCTCATCCCTCCTCACTTGGACTACATATAATAAGTAGCCTTCCTATTTGTTAAACTCCCTGCCTTAAAAGTGTTACCCAGTCCAATCCATCCTTCACAAAGCTGCCAAAGTTTTTCCAAAGGTATAAGTCAGTGTGTATCCTTCAGCCCTCCCAACCCCCCCAATTCAGTAAACTCCAATGGCTCCCTGCTTTTTCTAGAATGTAATATAAAATATCTCCTCTGTTTGGCATTTAAAGTTTTTTACAATCTAGCCTTCTCCTATGCTCTTTCACATTTACTCCCTCTGGAGTAACCACATGGGGTCTAACCATATGGGCTTCCTTGTTATTCTTCACACATGACACTCTTCACTGGCCTTCTCCAAACCTCGGCCTCTTAGTCCCTGATTCCTTTTAGTCTGGGCCCAAGGACCACCCCCTATAGAAGGTTTTTCCTGGCTGTGCCCAGTCCCCCCAACCTACTGGTAGTGTCTTCTTCCCAAGATTACCCTATACTCTAGATGTATCACTTTCTCTGGAGTCATCTCTCCCATCAGAATGTAAGGATTTTGTCATTTTTTTTCCTATTTCTTTGTATCCTTAGGACTTAACACAATACTAGAGACAAAGTAAGCACCTAAATGCCAATTGATTGATTAGCATGATATTGACATCAGGGTTGTGGATTTGATCCTACTAATGGGACATTTAGCTTCCCCCCCAGAAAATTCTCCCTAGACATAGATTGTATCTCAGGCACCAGCAGCAGTCTTAGAAATGTGTGCCCAAGGTTAATTGAGGGTGGGGATTGTGGACTGAACCGGACACGAGAAAAAGATGACTAAATTCAATTGATTGTGATCCAATCAATCAATCAACAAGTATTTATTAAGCATTTACTATATGCCAGGCATTGTACTACATACACTGGGTATACAAAACAACTGTAGCCTTCAAGGGCTTACATTCTACCAGGGAGACAAGATATCAAGGCACTGAATTGATGTTGTGGCAGTGGTGCTGGATTTAGGAGAAAATCTGGAGTCCAGTGCTGCCTCAGACAGGCTGGGGGACCCTGGGCAGGTTATCCTCTCTGAACCTCAGCTTCCTCATCTAGTAAAGTGTGCATAATCATAGCATCTACCTCCCTGAGCTCTTATGCAGACCTAATGAAATAAAATATATGAAATATTTTGTAAACCATAAATGTTAGCATTTATTGTGGTCCTCCTTCAGATAATGATGATGATGCAAAATACCACATTTTTGAGGAGGAATTCCCCAGCAGCTGTGGCAGGGAAGGAGAGGATGAAGGGTGATGTCTCTGTGAGTGAAGAGAATGGAATATAAAGGAGAGACATAAAGGTAGAAAATAGAAGGTTCAGCAACAGATTGGATGAGAGAAGTGAGCAAGAATGAGAAGAGAAGAAACTAAACAGGAAAACAAGTTCTTTCTCATGATGTTAGGGAAAACCTTATTTAGGAGGAGGTGCCTGAGCTGAGACTTGAATGAAGGAAACCCAGGATTCTCTGAGGTAGAGGGGATGAGTTTTTTCTCAGCATGGGACAGACAGCACTGCTTATATTTAGGGAAAAAAGATGGACTATGGAAGAACAGTAAGACCAGTATGACTAGACCATAGAGTATATCAGGGAAACTCATAGGTAAAGTGGAGCCCTGCAGGTTACAAAGAATTTTGAAACCCAACCAGGATGTTAGATTTCATCTTACTACTACATATTCTAACTGCAGTGGCTCGATAGTAAGCAGCATATTAGCTTATCCCTTGGGGAAGTCACTCACTCTGGGTTTCAGTTTTCTCATCTCTAAAATCAGAATCTCAGAGTTGGAAGGGACGCCAGTGGCCATCTAGGCCAACCTAGCTTTAAAAAACAATTTCCTACAAGATGTACAACAGGCATTACTAATTCAGCCCTCGTGCAAAAACCACCATTGAGGAGTTGCCCATCACTTCTTGAGTGTCTGTTCCATTGCACTTTTGGATAGTTCTCATCTCTGACATCAGATGTAATTTTATCTCCCTGCAACATCTTTCTTTTGCTCCTACTCCTTTCTCTAAGGCTAAACACAACAAAAATAAGAATAGAATCTAGGGATTGCTTTTCAAATACTCCCCTCCCTCGCAATCATCTTTTCTCTAGGTATTTCAGCTGATTCTTTTTTTTTTTTTAAACCCTTACCTTCCTTCTTGGAGTCAATACTGTGTATTGGCTCCAAGGCAGAAGAGTGGTAAGGGCTAGGCAATGGGGGTCAAGTGACTTGCCCAGGGTCACACAGCTGGGAAGTGTCTGAGGTCAGATTTGAACCTAGGACCTCCTGTCTCTAGGCCTGGCTCTCAATCCACTGAGCAGCCCAGCTGCCCCCTCAGCTGATTCTTATATGGCATAGATGGCCTTTCTTCACTCCTGGTTCTTTTAACATTCTCCTTGTCAGTGTCATCTTTCCTAGAACTACTTGCAGCACTCTGGGTATGGTCTAAGGACAACAGTAGACAGTAGAACTAGGGTCCCCTTTCTTCATGTAACCCAAGGTCTTGTTTGCTGTCTTAGCTGTTCAGAGTACACTGTTGACATTGAATTTTCATTCCACCAAAACCCCAGATCTTTTCCAGCTAAGCTGTTGTTCCCAGTACCTCCACCACTTACCAAGTGGAGATTTTTAATCCAATTTGAAGATTTCTTAGATTTAGTCCCACCACATATTTGATTCTGCTTGATGTTCTAACCTGTTCGAATCCTGAATATTGTCATTCAATATATTAGTTATCCTACCTAGTTCTGGGTAGATTCGATAAGCATGGCATTTATGATTTTATCCAGGTCATTGTTATAACCTGGGATAAGCAGATCCCTTTAAAATATAATTAATAGTTTGCATGGTAAATAGAAAATAGATTTTAGCCTTTTGGGCAGCAAATAAATCTATTGAAAAATGTAACAGTTAAATACTGGCTGCTTGAGGAATTTATCACAACCCCCACAATAACCAGTTTTTATTTCTGTAACTACATCCTTTTTTTGTGACCAGTTCCAGAGCTCCCTGTTTCCTGCTTCTAGGTAACCCTCAATCTTTTCCTCCTTTTGATATTCATTGTAATCTCCTTCAGATCAACTGTAATAGTTCTGAGTTTTTGTAGCCTCTATTTCCATATCCTTTTCAGTAGGAATCGGAGCTACTAATTGATTAAGTCAACTAAATAATGCATTTTTTCTTTCCCTATCCTTTTAACAATGAAATTCAAGCATGGATACATATCAGCTTGTACCTGGAAGATGAGTACCTCAGGGGTGATCTACTCTAACTCTGTGCCTGAGGAAAAATCCATTCCCCTGTAGTGGGCCAGCTAGCCAGTCTTTGCTTGGCCTTGAAGTGTATGTGGGACAACTCATTCATTCCACTTTGAGACAATGAATTGGTAGAAACATTTTCTTTATCATGGAAGAAAATTTATACCTCTGTAGCATCTACCAGTTGCTCTTCTTGTGTCCTCTGAAGCCAAGTAAACTAAGTCATTCCTTTTCTCCAGTAGTAGCGAGTAGCCTTTCAGATACCCAAGGACAACTATCTTGTCTCCCCTTAATATTCTCTTCATCTCTAGTTCCTTCATATTTTCCTTAAGTGGCACAGCCCATCATCTCACTGATTGACTTCCTCCATCACGTCAATGACTTTCCTGAAGTTTAATGCCCAGGACAAATCCAGGACCCTGGATGTAGTGCTTTAGGGCAGTGTGTTCTGTGAAGCTGAAACCTCCTTGGTTTGAGAGGACTCTCATCACACTGCCTGAGATCTTAGCACTGGGGGTTACCACAGCACTCTGTGGTGACTCTGCTCAAGTTGGTAGTTTACTGAAAGCTGAGTCTTTTGGTCATAGGCTGCTGCCTAGCTGTCTCCCTTATCCTATTAACTGTGAGGTTACTTCTTTTAAATCCCAATACAGGATTTTACAGTTGTCTGTCTTTACACTTCAACCAGTAAGATTCAGCCCCATTGTTCTAGTCTGTCAAGATTTTTTGGACCCTCAGGCTCTTCTTATCATGTTAGCTCTCTTCCTACTTTTCAGTTGGGTGTCTAACCATGCCCCTGAATTGATTCAAAAATTACAGCATCTTTAATGAAAACAAACTTTTCAGTTTAGCAGCATAGGCAGTTCTCTTGTAGGAATGCTTCTCATTTTTAGGTAATATGGGAAATGTCATACTTTCTGGGCATAAGCTTCAAGGACTTGTGATCCTAAAGTTTTGACAGACCAGGTTTGAAGAGAGATGCCATTTCCAGGTTCCTTTGCCCTCTGGCCTTTTATTTCCCAACTTTGCTCATTTACAGAGTTCAGATCAAGGTACATGTTTTCCCAAGCTACAGTATGATGGTGTTATTAGGATGTTGTGATGGTACAATAGGCCTCAAGAGCTTGACTAGGGATAGGAAGAGCAACTTGAAGATGTCTGACTTCTCTAGTGCTTTTATCTGACCTTTCTTCCCTTTGACTTTGAGAAGCCCCAAAGCCTTTTGTTGAAGAAATGTGTTACACCACTCTCCCACTGCAATTAAAAGGCATTCTTTTCACCTTATTCCTTTTTCCCCCCCATCATATAATGAGAAATAAAACCACCTCAATGTTAGGCTTGAATGAGGGACCCTTTGTCTTACATGTTCTCTGACAAGTATTTTGTGTGAGCCAGAATAGCTTAATTGCTGAGGATCTTTTTATCCTCATCTTAAATTATTCTCTTAGGCCACTTTCTACTTGTCATCTTTTCTTCCTCTTTCCTTTCCTTCTAAACTTTTTCTCTTTTTTACTTTTCAGAATGGTGGTTTGACCTGGAGTGATGATGCTGATGGAGGACGGGGAAGAGAGATCTCTCGAGATTTTGCTAAGGTCTGTGTTGTTTTGGATGGTTACAAAAGTCCTTTGGGTTTAAAAAACAATGATTATTTTCTTTTCTGATATCCTACCCAGTCCTGAGGAGCTAAGGATGGGGGGGAGAGGCCATGATTCCTAAGTAGGAGGCAGGTGGCTTTTTGTATCTATAGCATTGTTCCACCAGCAGGATGGTTTTTGACATAATTTTTTCTCTTGGGGGTATGGGGGTTTGCAGTTGTATGAACTGGACAGTGACCCTGAAAGGAAAGAATTCCTGGATGACCTTTTTATCTTCATGCAGAAGCGAGGTGAGTACTCTTTTTTTTTTTTATCATCAGCCCCCTTGTAGTTTCATAGCTCCTAAGTCCCAATATGAGGATTTTACTGATTAAGTCTGGGTAGAGTAGCAAAACCAATAGCCTAAATGAGCAAAGAAGAAGGAGTTTGGTAGGAATCTGGATGGAATGGTCATTCAAATTCTTTCCTTTCTCAATTTTTACTCCAATTAACCAGTCCCAAGAGTCATTTCAAAATCAAATGTTACCTCTATTTTATCATCACAGCTGCTCTGACCATTGCTAGGGCCTCCTGCAGAGTCTCTCTTACATCCTGGAGAGTGAGAAAAGTAAATGGAAGAATAAGAGCCCCTTAGGATTTGTAGCAAAGACCTGAAATAATCCATGGAAAAGAGAGGCCAGCCCTTTTCTCTGTTCTCAGATGACTCTTTGATCCTTATTTCCATGATCTTGGTTAGCACATTGTTACAGTTCAGTTGTGAAATGTGCCAGACTCTCCCTGACTTTTTATTCCTCCTTGCCCTCCATCCTTCCCCACCCCCACTAGGGACCATGGCGTGACTAAGCCCTGAGCCTACTGTATTTCCTTCCTGCTTTACATCCTGTTATAGGAGCTGGGTCACTAACAAGGTCAGCTCTCAGGAAGCATGGGCAGGAATCATGAACCCCACTACATAAAGGTCCTCAGCCCCCTTGTACCATCCTCATTTGCTCAAAGCCACAGGAAAGGCTTATTCCTACCATGTTTCTTTGCTGCCCCTTGCTTCAGTGCCACTATTGGGTTTCATGTATCAGTCCTTTTGTGGGCAGAGAAATCAACATTTTCTGAAAACAGAAGGTTAAAACACATATTCTTGCTCACGTGTATTGGCCATCCTCTCCAGTTACCCAGAGCAATTCTTCTCCCCGTAATTTTGCTTCTGACATCATTTTTTGCTTACAAGAGCTTTAACAACAGCCTGGCTAGTATGTGGGTAACTACAGGATTGTTCATAAGGGCATTTGAAAGCTTTGAGTCACATTTTTCCTAGCTATCAACTTCTGCAAAGAAGGCTAATTAGTTTACACATATACTGTTATCTGGAGCTACACATGCTGGTGTAAGTGAAGAAGGAGGGATATAATCCTGAAAATGTATGTGACCACCAGCAGAAAACCTCCTGCTTACCCAGAGAGAGGGAAATCCACTTAATACTTTGGTCTCTCCTTCCAATTACCTTTTAATTATTTACAAGCTCCACAAGCCCAGCTGGTGCAAGCCAGGAGCTGATCCTGGCTTGAAGGGGCTGCCATAGCAATATAGATTTTAATCAGTAGTGTATTTCCACTGTTTTATTTTCTTCTTTATTGCTGTGCTCATTTCCCAGAAGGATTTTAAAGGGAAATGGAAGGGTAATATTGGGCCTGCCAAGACAGAAAAATGGTCACTGCAGCCTTACTAGAATACAGAGAAACTGAATAGGGAAGCTGGAGAACTTTGGTGTGTGGGTCTGGCTTAAGCCACCTGCTCCCTCATCAGAAAGCAGCAGTGAAGATGGGAAGACTGGAAGAGGTTGCCAGATTTCTGATATCCCTTGGCAAACAAAGTTCATTGCCAAGCTCTTTTGGTTCAAAATTAAAAATAAAAAAAATTGATAGGGCAAAATCTCAGCTCAAATGAGGTATTTGAATTATCTGGGAATTTTAGGCACGTTAGGAGTGGAAACATTGGACAGACTCTCATCTATACCATTTGTTCAATCCAATAATATGTATTAAGCACTTATTATGGGGCAGCAAGGTAACACAGTAGAGAGTAAAGCCTACAGATGGAAAGTTCTGGGTTCAAATCTGGCTTCAAACACTTCCTAGCTGTGTGCCCAGGGCAAGTCACTTAACCCCAACCAATTGCCTAGCCCTTGCTGTTGTTCTGTCTTAAAATTGATACTAAGATAGAAAGTATGTTTTTTTTTTAACCCCTATTAATTTTATGCAGAACACTTTGCTAGGTGCTAAGAGACCTAAAATGGCTATTTATGATAGAGTCTGTACTGATACAGATTATTCACTTGGGGGCCAAAGGTCTGGGCTTCAGTCTTGGCTCTACCACTCACTTTTTCTATTGGTAGCCTGGGATAGTGTTACCTAACTCATAAAGTTGCTCAGTAAATTAATCAGGCACTAGGTGTTGGGGATACAAAGACCAAAAAATGGAAATTTCTACTGTCATAGAATTTCCATTCTATCTAAGGAGATATGGCAGGGAGTGTGTGTTTGTATATAAGAATAAAGATATGTGGAGTGGCTCAAAAGTTGAAAAATGCACCAATACATTTGGCATATCCTATATAGAATAAAATACAAAATAAATGCAAGATAGCTAAGTACAGGGTAGTGAGGGAGAGAGAGGACTAGTAGTTGGGAGGGATCAGGAAAGGCTTAATGAAGAAGGTGATGTTTAAATTGTTTCTTTTGAAGGTAAAAAGGGATACTTTAAGGGCAGAGAGAGAAAGAGAATGGCAATGCCATGCATAGGGAATGGTCAAGTTTCAGAGATGGATGATATGTGTGGGACAGAGAGAAGGTCAGTTTGTCTGGATTACAGAATGCAGGGCAGAGTGTATCATACCCAATGAGCCAGGAAGATAGATTGGGGTCAGTTTTATGAAGAGCTTTAAAAGCCAAACAGGAGCTTATAATTTCCTGTAGAGGGAATGGCAGGTCGCTGGAATTTATTGAATGGGAGAGTGATGTGGTCAGATTTGTGAGGAAGGAAAATTGCTTTAACAGTTATGTGGCAGAGTGGATTGGAGTGGAAAGAGACCCAACTAAGGTCCATTGGAACCCTTTGCAGCACCTTAAATGATGGATAAGACCTTGTGCTAAAGTGATACTGTAGATGCAGATAGAAGTCGTCAAATTGAAAGATGAGGAGGTAGAAACAAGCTTTGGTTGCCAATTGGCCACATTAGGGTGAGAGTAAGGAAGTAAGGACAATGCTGATGTTCTGATCCTGGGCCTGTGGGGTTTGGGATGTCTCTGCAACAGTCCAGTTTGAAATGTCCAGTAGGTAAATAGAACTGAGGCCCAGGAAAGGAGAGATTAGATTTGTTCTGTTTGGGTTCTGTGTAAATGGAGTTTTGTGCTCTAGGACTATGTTCCCCAGTATTCCTTTGGTTTTCCCAGAATTCCTTGAATTACATTCCCCATGTTGTGTCCTCATGTTTCGTAAATAAGTTTCTGTGAATTTTGCCCTCTTACTCTCTCTTATTCCTGTGTGCTCCTCCTCTCTGTTCCCAATTTTGGTGGGCTGGGCAACTCTCTCTTTGCTGAGGCTATCATTTTGCTTTTTCTTCAAGTTATTATTAATAAATTCTTATAAAAAATATACTTGAAGTATTTGGATTTTAATTTTTAATCTTATAGAATTTAGAACTAGGACCAGGAGGTAGGAGTTAAAGAAGCAGATTTAGACTTTGTGTCAGGACAACTTTTTCATGATTAAGAGTCACCCACCAATAGGATGGATTGGGTTCCGCCTCTATGGAGATCTTCAGGCAGTGGCCTCCTATCTACAAAATGAGAACAATGATTGTCACCATCTCCTTCCTTACTAGGATGGAAAAAGATATAGGATTTGTGGATTATTCTTGCAGAAATGTTCTATAAAAATAGACATACCATTTGTCTTGAAATGAAAAGTGGAGTTCTGATATAGGGACAGAGGGCCTAAAGAGTAAAAATTGGGAACAGGCCAGGTGCTTTGAGAAAATAGCCCCCTCTGAACCCAATTCCTTGTTCTCTAGTTTAATTTGGGCTCTGGTGGGCCAAAGGGGCCACTTGGCAGAGTGCTGAGAGCCAGTCCTGGAGTCAGGAAGATTTAGGACACATCCCTTTTCTACCCTACTAGCTGGATGAACTTCTCCATGCCTTAAACAAATCTTGAAGTTGATCACTGCAGAACAATGAAGGAATTTCCTCAGCAGGAGTTCTTCATACCAAAGAAATCACACATTATTTTGAAAGGCAAAAAGGCACAGCTAAAGTTACAGCTCAGTGACTTATAGTAATCAGGTATCAGAGATCCTGGGTAGACCAGTGTAAGGGGTAAAATTTAGGGGTTGTTGACTGAATATATTATACTAGTGGTCACCAGGGATTAATTAAATTCCAATAAAATATTCAAGTCAGTTTGGGATTTTTATGGTGGTTTAATTACAATAGAGGGAAGAAATTAAGAAGAAGAGAGAAAGAGGAAAGAGAATTTAAACTGTTCCAGCCCAGGCTGAACCAGGCAGGAGTTCAGAGGCCTAGGCCAAGGGGCCTTCTCAATCTAGCTTGGCTACCAGCCACGAGGCCTCTGAGATGAGGGGTCTCCTAGAAGGATAGCATTTTAGGAGGTAAAGGAATCAGCCTAAACCACTCACCAAGTACAATAAGAACTTCTCCCAGTCACCTCAACAGCAAGTCACAAACGCCAAAACCCAACAAGAGCTGCAAGCACGCCAAACGCCGCCCAGCACTCCCCATGCTGCCAATAGAGACCAACATCTCTGTGAGTAAGAGTAAGAGCGAGAGCGGAAGTGATGCGAAATATATAGACTGTTCTTTACGTCACTTCCTGCATCTCACATGTACCAATGGTAGCTTAAGCTTGACTTAGGACAGCTCAGGGGGTCTCTCAGTTGTTTCTGATTTGTCATGTGTTAGCACATGTGGACATAGGCCATCCTCCTCACAGTTATTCCTTAAGTGGGGTGTATGCATTCCTGGTTGTTAGAATTTCTAAGACTTGAGCAAAATGGAGAAAATCTAAAATTCACAGCAGCTCAGGCTTACCATTCATTAATTCCTTTTCTCCTTCTGATGGAAGCAATTCAAGCCTTATTATTCCTATTTAAGAGACAAGAAAATAACCACAGATATGTGACTTGTCCAAGTTCATATGGCAGCTGGTAGATATGAGGTTGGCCAGCACAATCCAAGTCTTACATTCTTTCCAATAGAACCATCTTCCTCTTCCAAATGAGAACTCATGTTATATGGTGCCTTCTGACTATTAAATACTTTTAATGCACACATTCCCCCAAGACTTATAATAAGGTGAAAATATTGAAGTCCTGTGTGAGATTGGTGTTGGAAGCAACATCAACATGAATGATTCAGGCCTCTTAGTATAAGGGCAGGAGTTAGAGAAGACAGGCAGGAAACTACATTAGACCCACTGCCCTCTGTTCCTGTATAACCCCGCACCTGAATATGCTGGGCTGGGGGGGAGGGTGGCATCCTTGCCTGGTCAGAAGCAGGGACCGGGATAAGATGATCTCTTCACTCTTTGGTTAAGCTCCATATGAGTTGAACAAATGTTTAAGCTCAGAGAAGAGTATATTACTAGGATCTGGTAGAATCAGGGAAAGCTTCCTGAAGGAGTTGCAACTTCTTAGTTCTTCTCCCTTTTGGCATTTGTACCATATCTGATGCTGCTAATCACCTTCCTTGCCCAATATTCTGTTCCCATGGCTTTTTCTGTCAGTATTTTCTCCTAGGGCTACTCTCTCTTCTTGATTGGCTCATTGTGCCCTTTGTCAGGGCCTTGTCCTAGACCCTCTTCTCTTCTGTTCACATTAATAGCTCTCATAGGTTCAATTCTCTCTGTCTAGATCCACATATATGCAGTCTCAATCTCTCTCACCAGACTCACAGAATTTGAGATTTGGAATGGATAGATCTCAATCCAACCCCTGTGCATAAGGAACCACCCCCCACCAGGGTACTCACCTGACAGGAGGGTAGTAGGAGAGAAGGCTGGAAAGGTAGCTTGGCCGTCCCTGAATGGTAGGCCAAGAGACTTGTGTGTCAGGCTAGAAGAAGTTTAAGCATTTTAAACAGAAGGAATAGCCAGATAATTTAAAACTCTCATTTCTATAACACATGAATGGTTAAAATGTTTTCCTCATAATAATGCTATGAATCAAGTACTGGAATCCTCATTTAAAAGAAGGATTTTGAAAATAAATGAGGCTAAGTGAGGGAATCCATGAGGAAGGCCAGACTTTAGGGAAAATAACAAACAGGGGTATTGAGAATGAATTGGATTTGGGAGAGACAATTCTCATTGTACTTGCAATGCTCACCTTTCCAGAAAATACTCTCATTCTCAAAGACTGTCAGAGACACTGGGGTTTGATTGTGTATCTCAGTTGTATGAAGCCTGGAATATTTATACTTCACATGCACGTAAGAATAAGAGTCCCTGACATTTGTGACTTTCTTGGCATTTTTCAGTTGAACTTTCTGAGGTTCATGGGATAATGTCAGTTTTTGGTGACCAGGGTGGGAGGATAGCAAGACTGGGGAGTAATACTCTTGGAGCTGTTGTGAAGACTAAATGGCAAATTTCACAAGAAGCTTCCAAAAAGGCCCTGAGCTTGAAAGGTCTCAGGTCTTCATCACTGGCGCCAAGGACATTCTGCAGAATGTTGGGGCATTGGCTTAACATAGGTTGAATGGATGAGGTTTATTTGCAGCAGGAGCACAGCAGGCTGTCTCTGAATGATCGCAGCTGCAAGTGATAAAATACTTTCCCGTGGCCATAATGCCTGAGGAGGCAGAAGGAGCCTCTAACTGCCTTTTTGTCTTCCTGTGTGTCCCTCTCCCCCTCTTTTAATTGTTTGGGTGAATTGGCTTCAACAGAGGAATCTTTCAGCCTGTAATCATTACCTTTGATTTCTAGGACACACTTGTTTCTGCTTGTTTTTTCTTGCCCTTTTGCTGCTGGTCAGTTTTCTTTACCACCTGAGCAGCCTGCTTTATACATTGGAAGCTGAGCAGGGAGCTCTCAGACTTCAGATCCTGAAGTGGTCATTCAGGGGTTGGCCCATTCAGTAGACTATGTGCCTTCTATTCCAGTGGCTAATGCTGGAGGGGAGTCAGCATGGTTTAATGTTTGAGGAGTTGAATTAGCTGAAAAGTTTTGGATGTTAGGAATCAGGAGAGACTTGTGTTAGGGAGGACAACCAGCAGACTGAGTTCAAGTGTGAGGTGATGGAGACCTGTACTAGGGTAGTGGCAAGTCAGAGAAGAGATGTGGATGTATGCAAGAGATGTCGTGACATATGTTGGGGTAAGAAAGTGTAAAGGGTTGAGGCTGAAACACTAGGCAGGAGCCAGTGTAATGGGAGGATGGGGGGAGGTGCTCTAGACAGTAAGCAATCCAGAAGTTTGGAAGGCAAGAGGCTTTTGGGGAAAAGATAGCAAGTTCAGTTTGTTTGGGGTATATCTACTGGAGGTCTAGTTCAAGATTTCTAATGGGCTTTTAGAGATATGAGACTGAAGGTCAGCAGAGAGGTCAGGGCCAAATAAACAGATATAAGAATCACCAACATAGAGATGATAATTGAATCTATGGGAGCTGCTAAGATCGTTAAGTGAAATGGGATAGAGGGGAAACCCATATTTAGCAGGCATGACCTAGATGAAGATTTAGCAAAAGACTGAGAAGAAGCAATCTGGTAGATAGGAGGAGAACCAGGAGAGAAAGAGATATAAAAATGTCCCAGAAACCTTAAGAGAAGAGAGTCTCTCAAGCAGAAGAGTGTGATCAGCAGTGTTAGAAGCTGCAGAGAGGTCAAGAAGGATGAGGAATGAGAAAAGACTTTTAGATGGCAATTGTGACATTGTGTTGGCTAACCAGTTCTGTACAGAATCCTCTGGTCTAATGAACTTCATCAGCATGTCTCTCAGGACCATCCAGCATTCTCCTGTCCACTGAGGAGTCCTCTTAATTCCCATATCCTAGGATTGGCCCAAATAGAAACTTAGTCTCTTTCCCTCCTCATAAGGGGGAGAGAAGAGGAGCCTGTTCCCTATGCCCCAGGATATGCAAGAAGCCAAAATGTTAAAGTCTTCGACTAGAGATGTGACCATGCTACTGTCTTTCCTTCCTCAGCAGGCTAATCCCAGGTAAATGATCCGAAAATCCCCATTACAAAGAACTGGTGTCCTAAAGTGACAGTTCTGCAGCCTGTTAGCCCCATTTTTACTGTTCTTTTTTTTTTTTAAGACCCCTTACCTTCCATCTTGGAATCAATACTGTATATTGGTTCCAAGGCAGAAGAGCAGTAAAGGCTAGGCAATGGGGTCAAGTGACTTGCCCAGGGTCACACAGCTAGAAAGTGTCTGAGGCCAGATTTGAACCTCCCGTCTCTAGGCCTGGCTCTCAATCCACTGAGCCACCCCGATTCCCCTTCCATTTTTACCATTCTTGTGGCAGAAGCTGCACTCGCACAAGCCATCCTTGTGTACAAAGGAGATGGTGATTAGGAATCCCAGATAGCATAATGAAGTCCATGGCATGGTATTGCATTTTATAATTGAGTTTCACCACACTTAAAGAAAAATGTGCCCTTTGCCCAAAGGTCAGAGCAGAAACATCAAAGGTGCTAAACCCACTGTGCTCATGAGAAAGGCCAGCAGGACTCTCTGCTGCCCTCATCTAAGAGCCAATAAGATTAGGTTTGATTCATGTTTGAATAGCTCTGCACACACCTCACAGGGCAGTGGGGAAGAGACGGTCCCCCTAATTCTGTTTAAGGCTACAGCCCAACCTTGCTTTTCCCAAATGGGTTTCAAGAGCTGCTTTTGATGTGTGTGTGTACTAAGAATTTACTGTGGGAAAGGGGCTTAACTGAGTGTATTTCCTTGCGTTGTGCACTTATCTGTCCATCACAGTCAAGGAAACGCTCTCTTGTATGTGGCTTTGTCCCATGGAAGGAAGGCACTTTCTGGTGTGTTCTTTTAGCTCAGGGTACAGCTCTAGCCCTGGAAGCCCATTGGGACAGCATATGTCCTCAAAGAATCCTCTCTCTTTGAGTTGTTTTTCTGCTCTAACTTCCCCTGAAAGTTTAATTGACAATCTTTTTCTTTTGAAAAAAAAATCCTTATCTTCTGTCTTAGAATCAATATTGTGTATTAATTCTAAGGCAGAAGAATAGTAAAGACTAGGCAGTGGGAGTTAATTGACTTGCCCAGGACCACACAGGAAGTGTCTAAGCCCACATTTGAACCCAGGACCTCCCCTTAGGCTTAGCCACTTTTCGAGGGCCTAAAGATTCCTACTCCTTACCTTTTTGCCATTCTTCAGGCTATACAGTTGTTATCAATGTCATTTCTTTTCTTTTTTTAGCAGTCATTTGATATAGTACAGCTAGCCATCACTTATCCTTGGTAATGGGAGAACATGGGTCATTGAAACCCCCAGATAATCTGAATGATTCTCTTTAGCCATCAGATTCAGCTTCCTCCCCTTCGAAATCTTGTAGCAGGACTTCTAGCAAGTAGCAAAGTGGATTCACTTGTCTCTCACCCATCTCTGCCAGTAATCTAGCTACCAGCTGCATTGGCACAAACAGGAGGAAAGCGAAAGGAGGAACAGAGGGAAGGTGAAGCTTCAGAAGTCATCTGTGTTGGCTGAGTTTGGTGTTCTTTGAGAGGTTTCAATTTGGAAACTCTTGAAAAGGAAGCTGCCTTGCAGGGATAAATGGCTGTAGGGGAATATTAGGAAACTACTGTGATAGAAAAACGAAAGGCTTCAATGGCACATCTTTAAAGATACGTTCCAGTCTCAAAGATACCAGCAGCACCCCTAACTTTCTGAAGACTGGTATTGGACAGGTCAGTCCAACAGATATCTTTAATGCCCGAGTCTCCCCCTTTCAGCTTGGCTGGAGAGAGACAAACACTGGATTTGGAATCGGAAGAAAAGAAAAGGGTTGCATTTTCATTCTATTGACCTTGTGACCTTGAGTAAAAATCATTTGGAATTCTCTGGCTCAGTTGGTAGCAACTACGTGACAGAGTAGGTAGAGCTTTAGATTTGGAATTAGGAAACTGAATTCAAATTTTGCTTCAAACATATGACAGACATTCAGACCTGTGATCCTGGATAAAATTTCTGCCTCCATTTCTTCATCTGTAAAATGGGGGATAAGAACAGCATCTACCTCCCAGGATTTTTGTGAGGATAAAATGCAATGTCTACACAGGATTTTGCAAATGTTAAAATGCTATATCGATGTTAACTAGTTGTCTCATCAATAATAGGAGGCTAATACTTAGTAATCTATCTCGCCAAGGTCCTGAGGCCCCATGGAGATAGTGTGCATAACACCCTTTCTAGCTACTCTTTGTCTTCTCTCTCAGCCAGAGATCAGCAGCTTCCAAAGACCAGCTTTTCCTTTTAGAGTTAGGCAGGGAAGGACCAGATGTGACCTCGAGAGGCACTCCTGCTTAGATTGCTGTGAGTCCTATAGAGGACTTGGGGGCTCAGCTATATCCGTCATTATTATTGGGCCCATACTTATAGGTAATAGCTTGTATGGATGAAGCGTTTCCTCCCTGGAGTCCTCAGAGGTAGGCAATGTGAGCATCATCATCTCTCTTTAAAAATGAGAAAACCAAAGGTCAGGAGAGCAGAGTTTTGGCTGGTCAGTGTATGAGCTCCTTGAGAGTATGACTGTTTGTTTCTCCTCCCCTCCTTACTTTTCTTTGAATCCCCAGATCTGAGCACAGTGCTTAGCACAAAGGAAGTGCTTAATCAGAGATCATTGATTCAACACTTTCCCCCCAGTACCCTCCCTCTCTCCCACCCCTCTCTCTCTCCCACTCTCCCTCCCTCCCCCCTTTCAGCACTGTGCAATTGTTTTTACTGGATAGTTGCATCTTAATTGCATGCCCTGCCCCTAGCTTGCATTGCTGACCACCTGAACCTGCAGCCTAATTGCCTTGAGGAAGGCATTTTTTGCAGAAATGGCTCATAAGAATGACTCAGGTCACCTCCCTGGCCTGGTCCAAGAAAAGGAATTTTGGTGGTGAAAGAGTTAATCTGCAGAGGCGCAGCCAGGAACAGAGCCTGCCTTGAAGGAGGGTTGTGTGTGTATGTGTGTCTATGTATGTGGATGGGTATGTGTGTAGAGGAGAGAGAGAGATCTAGTTCCCTAGCCTTCTAGTTTATGACAGTTTTTCTGCCAAAATGATTAATGATCCTTTCTAAGTCAGGGAAAACCAGTCCCTGGCAGAGCCATGCCCTTAGGCCCAAGACCCCAACCCTTCAGTGGTTGGCATGGAGGCCTCCATCTGAATCCATTTATATTCTCAGCTTCTATGTGGATTTCATAGATCCCTGGAATATGTGCACTCTCAGGGGGTAGTTAGATGGGCTTCCCCTCCACATAATACTCTTTCTTGTCCTACTCCCATTTCTTTCCCTTGGGCCAAAGAGGGCCATTTCCCCCTCCTTCCCTGAAAAAAAAAAAAAAGCTGTTTTTCAGACTGTATTTGTAGAGGGGAATTGCTATTTCAGAGCATCCCTTTTACAGCAACAGCTGTGTCCAAAGTACTGGGCATATGCCCTGTTTTCATTGGCCTCCAATAGAATTCCTGCCAACAAGGGTTAAAGAATCCCAGCTTCTTTCACTAGATTGTGGTCCCCATAAAAGCCTTTTACATGGCTGCCCCTCAGGCTGCCTCCAGCTTCCAGGCTGAAATCTGATAAGGAGCAGCTTTGTTGGAACTGTCAGTCTCCTTTATTGAGGAGGGAACCCGAGACCAGTGGCATTTCTTGGGGTGCAGATAAGGCCCAGGACTTCTGTCAAAAAGAGCATGATTAATTACCCTCCATTCCAGCTCCTGCTTTGAGAGCAGTGACTGACAGTCCACAGGCTTATGTATCAGGTGCTGCCCTCCCCCTCTGGGAGGTTCGATGGAGCAGCAATTCGTTCTCCAGCAAGGGCAATAGTAAAGACCACAAGAGTGCTCTGAAATTTTGTTTATTTCTTTCTGATAGTTACACATGGCTTATTAGGGCTAATTCAGGTTGAGTGACACCCACCATAGTTGAAAAGGGCCTCCCTGGGAGGTGATTTAGGAGAACCTGATGAATTGGGTTGGTTGACTGCTGAGGTGCTCTCCAACTCAAATTCTGTGATTCTGTGATAGGGATCTCCCTATACACTCAGGCCTAAGGCAGAAGCTTTTAACTTGTGTTAAACAAATGGAACCTTTGATGCTATCACAAGCTAATAGACAAGTTCCCCTCTTAGGAGGAGACCATTTGCCTTCTTGTCCTCTTTCTTAGGGGCAGTTTTTCTTCCCAGATGTCAGCTTCCTCAAATTAGACTAAAATGAGCCTTCTTCCCTTCAGTCTCTCTGCTTGTGTTGTTTGTGTTTGGCCATAATGCCAAGATTTTCTGTGGTTGAAGGTAATTTGACTTACCAATAAAAGACATTAACATAAAGCCATTGTCAGCCAAGTATACCCTATAACAGTATCCATGGAGCAGAAAGTGAAACATGCCCCAGATCTTTCCTTTCCATGCCTTCTGCCTGATTCCAGTTTTGAAAAGTGCCCGTGTCTAGCCAGCCACACTTCTCCTAAGATCCTACAGGGCCTGGGCCAGACTTTCATTGGAAGCCAAGGACTGTATTAATCTGAACGTGGGAATTATAAGTAGATGGAAGTAACCCACATGACCAAAATAGGGGAAGCTGATCCTGAGAAGGTGACATTGAACTTTCCATAGCTGCCTTTCAGAATAGAAATGGATTTCTCCTGCTAGTTTGAAGGAATAGAATTGCTTCCTCCTGCCTTCATCTGTGGGCTTGTAACAATCTCATTATCCAGCATGGTGGTATTTTTGGATACTAAGTATTGATTCTAAGGCAGAAGAGTTGTAAGAGGTAGGCAATGGGGGTTAAGTGACTTGCCCAGAGTCACACAGCTAGGGAGTATTTGAGGTCAAATTTGAACTCAGGTCTCTCCAGGTATGGCTCTCAATCCACCAAGATAACTAACTACCCCTTATTTAATGTATTTTATAGTTATTTTGAATGGTATTTCCTTTTCAATGATTCTTAGATTGTGTTTTTCTATAGAAATACCCTTCATTTTTTTTGGAGTTATTTTGTAGCCAGCAATTTGTTCAATCTAATTTCTCAAATTAGTTGCCTTGCTTATCCCTGGGGATTTTCTTAATAAATCATGATGTCATCAGCAAATCAGTATAGTTTTGCCTCTACTTTGTCTTTGTTTGAGGCTTTATTTTGACTTATTCGTATTACTAGTGTAAAAATTAAATTTAGTCTCTAGTAATAGAAATATTATATTTTGTGAGGTTTATTAAGGATTATTAGAAAATCAAGGAATAAAGAAAATACAAATAAGAAAACCACGTGCCTAGGGCTGATTAGCCCATTCAAAACCCCTGTGCTTAGATTACTCTCTACATCCTTGCAAATGGAAGAGCAGAACAAGCGTAAGCATAGAAGAGGTCAAGGTAGGCGTTACCACCAGTTTAAATACTAATTGTGATCTTGCCCAGGTGGGGACTCAGGTGAGATTATAGGGAATTCTGGGAAGTACCAAGGACTTCTGGGGATTGAAGTCTAGGGTTTTAAATCTCCATTTTACACTAGCATTTCTAAAGCCATTTCAAGTAAGAGCAGGAAAAGTAAACATTTTGCCCTACTCATGTATTTATTGGGAAAGGTTCTAGTGTATCCTCCATGTTAAGATGCTTTCTGGTTTCATAAATGTATTTTATTGAATCACAGAAAGATTCTTCTAAGCATACCTTCTAGGGTGGTGGTTATTTTTAGCATGAAATAAGTGTTGTACCTTATCAGAGGCTTGTATAATCTCTTGAGATAATTGTATGTCTGGGGATGTTTTTGATTTTAGTGTGAATAATTCTGTTGATTGTTTTACTGGGATTGAACTATCATGACTCTCTGGTATAAATCCAACTTGACTCTACTGGATGGTTTCTTGGATAAATCTCTGAAGTCTGTTTGACAGGATTTTATTTAAAATTTAGGCATTGATATTCCCTCACGCTCCTTGATTCCTGTCTTTATCTTTCCTTAGAAGCATTAGGAACTTCTGAGCGCACTGAGTTCAGTCTCTTCTTGAGTAGAAATGGCCTTCTCCAGCATTCCTGACAGGTGGTTGGCCCCCTTTGGCTTAAAGCCCTCTGGGAGAAAGGAATTCTCAAGGTAGCCCATTCTTCTTTTAGGCAGTTCCAGCTGTTCGAAAAGTTGTTCAGCATGGGTGTTTCTCTTCATTATTGTTGTAGCTCCCACTCCCCCCTCCACTCTTTAGGAATGAAATAAAGGGTGAAGGGAAGTTAGATGAACATATTGAAATCCACTGGCATCACACCCCGCCACCACCTTTTTTATCCTCATGATACTGCCCTTGTTCAGGCTTTTTGTTGAACAGTTTGTGGAGGCCATTTACAAGACACATGGGATCAGTAAGCTTTAAAGTTGGGAGAGTTATGAGAAATACCATATCTAATCCCTCTCCTTTTACAGAGGAAGCCTAGAGAAATTGTGGAGTCTACTCTAGGCAGTAAGAAACAGAACCTGGGACCTGGGACCTGGGCCCCATCTTCCTGACTTTGGATACACAGCACCCCCACTCTATTGCACTGCCCCTGGAATCTCAGGCTCATTTTCTGTTTTGTTTTTCTACTCCATGCCTTTTTCCTCTGCTAATTATATAATCTTGTTCACAAGATGTGATCCCAAATGTACTATTTCTAGGAGTCAAACCTACCCTCAAAGGATGAAAATAGACCCAACTTCCCTGCCCTCCCCCCCCCCCCCCCACTGAGGATGTTCAAACACTGAAGGCAGCCCTTTCTTTCCAACTCCCTTTAAGAGCTACCAAAGAAAGCCACTCTTATCACTTGATAGTTATGCCTTGTATCTCCCCATGTTTAATCCTAGTGGGTGAAAATATAGAAATCATTTGATTCTTGTCCAAACTCCTCCCCCACTTTTTTTAGATGGTAAAACTAAAATCAAGAGAGAAGGGACTTGCCTAAGTTCAGTGGCAAACTAATGGGGGGAGGGGTCCTCTCCACATCTAAATCACCTGTTTCTCTTTGATTTCATGGTTTCCCCATTTAGAAGGACAGGTGTGAAGATTGGATTTGGCTCTCCCCTGATTGTAACAATGAAGGTACTTAGCTCTTCTCTGATTGTGAAGATTACATTGTAACCCTTGTCTATTTTTAGATTTAATCCCCATAAGTGTAAATACGGTACTTAAAAGTTAAGTATGAAGATATGCCCATTTTTATATCTAATCACCAAAAGTACAAATATCCTACTTAATCATGAAGTGGGAGGTCTATGACCCACGTGTGTGATAATGGGTAATGAATCAGAATCGACTGCCTTCCGAGCAGTCCTAAAACAGAGCGTCAACTATGGTTGGTACACGTGGAATTAGGGGAAGGCACAGGAAGTGATGCAAGAGAAAATCTCTTTAAAAGGGACTGCCCCTTTGTGGTCGCCAAAGTTGTAAGGGGGGAGGGGAGGTTATTTTTTTTTTTTTAGGCAATGGAGGTCAAGTGACTTGCCCAGGGTCACACAGCTGGGAAGTGTCTGAGGCCAGATTTGAACCTAGGACCTCCCGTCTCTAGGCCTGGCTCTCAATCCACTGAGCTACCCAGCTTCCCCCGGGGGGTTATTTTTTAAAGGGTTGGACCTTATTATTTAAGAGTTTGGTCACCAGGAATTTAATTAATTCCAAAGAGATTTTATTTACAATTTCATTACAAAATGTAGAAAGAATGAAGTAAGAAATCAGAGAGAGGATAAGGTAAGCCTATCTAGCCTAAACACTTAAGTAATTTACTCCCAGCCCTTGGCTCAACAACCAGATGTGGAGAGTTGGTCCTTAGCTGACCTTAGCAAAGCTGAGAACCTAGGAAAGTCCCTCCTGAGGCAAGTCTTTTCAGAAAATAATCCAGGAAAGAGTCAGCTTTTTCACTCCCCACGTGTCAGTCCAGTCAGCAGATTCTTCTGCCCCTCTTCACCAGCCTCAACTTGAAAGCATGAAGAATTGAATTCTCACAGGAAATTCCACTCCAAGACTCCCATATCCGCTTCCAAAAATGAAGAACTGTCACAGGAAGTGACAGCCCCTTTTAAAGACATTTTCTCTTGCATCACTTCCTGTGCTTTCCCCTAATTCCATGTGTACCAATCATAGTTGACGCTCTGTCCTAGGACTGCCCAGGAGGCAGTTAGTTGATTCTGATTCATTATCCATTATCACACACATGGGTCACAGACCTCCCACTTCATGATTAAGTAGGATATTTGCACTTTTGGTGATTAGATCTAAAGATGGGCTTAACTTTTAAATACCATGTTTACACTTATGGGGATTAAATCTAAAAATAGACAAGGGTTACAATGTAATCTTCACAATCAGGGAAGAGCTAAGTACCTTCATTGTTACAATCAGGGGAGAGCCAAATCCAATCTTCACACAGGTGAATATGGGCACATCACTCTAGGCTCTGCCCTGATCCACCCCAGTCAGATTTGGCTACATTAGCCTTCTGGTTTCATTTGCTTATATGGAAAGGGAGGCCAAGATGGCACTATAGAAAGGAAAAGTTACTAAAGGTACTTGACATTCACCCTTTGTCCATTAAGAACTTACTCCATGTGAGGCACAATACTCAGACCTGGGAATCTACAAATGAAAACTCTACCCTTCCTCATCTAGGAGCTTCTGCTCTACCAGAAGTGGTTATGGCCTGCATGGACACAAATAGAGATGATGCCAGGGAGAATGGGATGGGGAAAGAGGTGAGATGCAGACCAGGAGCTCTAAAAAGATTCAAGGAGGAAGCAGCTCCTTTTAGCTAATGAGGGAAGTGGGATGGGGGAGACATCGGGCAGGGAAGGTTTCTTTAATGGGACAGTATCCAAGAAAGACCTTGAAATAAGACTGTTCCAGCAGGCAGAGAAGAGAGATATATGAGGTGGAGAGTGAGTAGAAGGCCAGTTTTCTGAACGTATTACATGTAGACCTCTAAAACAAAATCATCTTCTGTTTTAGACTTGACCTTCCAAAAATAACAAAGAATGTTTCTTAGTCTGTGTCTCTATGGTATCTATGAATTAATGTCTTGTCTCTATCTTAGCAGAAGACCAGAGGTCCTTTACTGTCCCTTTCTTGTCTATCAGATGTCTCAGACCCCCATCTGACTTGGATTAAACTGTTTTAAAACAACAACAATTAATTGGTAGAGCTGAGATTCCAGGACATAGAAGGGGGAAAAAAAAACCATTCTCTTAAAATGTTTAGGGGATGGGGAGGAGGAAACATGGAGCTGAGACACACTACTCTTATCTGATCAGGACAAGGCTTCCAGCCGACAGGGCAGCTGAATAAGAGATCTCAGCAAGATTTGGGGGTGGGGGAAAGAATGGAGGAGAGGCTAGGCTGCGTACAGTAAAATGAATTTGCCATCAAAAGGCAACAAGTCTCATACCCTGACCTGGACGGTGACCCTTCCCTCTGGAATTCTCCCCTCTGACCTCTGGATCATTAATCCCGAGGCTGCCAAATGACAGTAATCCATCATGCTCTCTGACAGGCATCACAGCCGGCTGTGAAAGGATCCACTGGGTCCAGGCCCCTGCCCCCCTTCTCCTTTCCCTGTCCCCTGATGCTCATTAGTAGCCCTTCCTGCCTGGTGCCAGGTTTCCTAATAAAGTCCCTGGCTCCTCTCTTTTCCCATCATGGCCAGTTGGCGGAAGCTAGTCTAGCCTTTCTCTTCCAGGGGCCCACTGGGGGCAGAGAGATTAGAAAGAGGGACATCTCTAGTTGTTCCTCTGGCCTCTCAAGACCTGCTGGTTAAGTACTTCTTTGACAGGCCATGGTGTCAACAGAAGTGCTAATAGTATCTAGGAGCAAACCTGTGGCAGCAGAACTTGTCTGGAAAAGGGCAGGGGAGGGAGAGAAGGGCTCTATTGTTGTCCATTTTGGAACCAAGGCAGTGGCTATGAAAATCAGGCCCCATTTGAATTTAGTTTCTTTAGAGCTTTCAAATGTTACTTAGAATTACAGAACAGTAGGGGCAGCTGGGTAGCTCAGTGGATTGAGAGCCAGGCCTAGAGACAGGAGGTCCTAGGTTCAAATCTGGCCTCAGGCACTTCCCAGCTCTGTGACCCTGGGCAAGTCACTTGACCCCCATTGCCTAGCCCTTACCATTCTTCTGTCTTGGAGCCAATAGACAGTATTGACTCCAAGACAGAAGGTAAGGGTTTAAAAATAAATAAATAAATAAATAAATAAAATAATTACAGAACAGTAGTCCCATCATTTTACTGAAGAGAAAGGTGCATCCAGAGAGATGGAGTCATTTTGGGGTCAGGCATTTATTTGGCACCTACTTGGGGCAGAATCTTATACAAAGTGAGAGAGTCTGAGAAGACTCAGGCTGACATACTAAGAGTTTATGGGCTAGTTAAGGAAACAGCAGACACACAGATGACTGGAGTCTTAATATTTCAACCAGGCAGAAGTCCAGAGAAGCCTAAGGGGAGAAAAGCCATTACTGACCAGTGGGGACCAGGAAATCACATTTGAAGTGACTGCTGGAGCACATCACCAGCTTCCTGAGCTTAGAGAAGTTGTGAAAAATACGCTAAACAAAGGCAGAGGCAGGAAAGCACCAGATATGTTTGAGAGAAGGTGGCCAATCTCGCTCAATTGGAACAGAGAGAGAATCCATGAGAAGTGTGATAAGTGGGGCAGCCAACCACCATGGAGGCCTTGGCCTCCATGCCTCTCAGGGAGTTTGGATGCCACTCAGGAGGAGCCATTGGAGGGGGTGGGAAATGGCATGGCCTGAGCCTAGGCCATTGCTTTTTTCTCCTACACGACAACCTTGTTCTATCTAATCTGGTTTAGAGGACTCCTCTGTCCTCTCAGACACGCAGCCTTTGGAGCAGGATACTCTCTTACTTGGCCAGGTTTAGACCAGTCAGCAGGATTGCTGGCTTTCCCCTTCTGCTTCATCCCCAGCCGGTGAGGTAACCTTAAGGAAAAGACTCCTCGCTTGTTACCTGCTCCTCCAAATTGGGAGAACAAAATCTGTTCACCAAAACACAGGAGAGTTGGATACTTGCTGGTGGATTTTATTCAGATAGCAGAAAGTCAAATGGAGATTTGGCATCTGTCCAGATCATCTTGTCAAGACACATACGTCTTATCAGCTAGGCCCTTCCAGCCCAGGAGCAGCCTAGACTGTCTTCTTTATCAGCCATCAGTCCTATTGGAGGGAAGAATTGTATAATTGCCCATTTGAAAAGGGGTTTGACAAGCATCCACATCTGGCCCAGGGAGGGGAAGGGTCATGGAGACAAATCAGGCTCCTTCCCTGCATCACATGGCTGCCACCTTAATTGAACCCCTCATCCCCTTCTCATTTGGATTGTTGTAGCAGCTTCCTCCTCACAGTTCTCCATTTTCATACAGGTTTCCATAGAGCTGCCCAGTAGATTTCCTGACATATAGGTCTGATCCCATCCCTCCCTAGTTCAGAAGTTGGCAGTGCCTCGTTGTTGCTTCCAGAAGCAAATAACAATTTCCTTAGCCCTAGCTTTAGCCTCTGCCTTTGCGGCTTATTTTACCTCATTCCCATCTCTGCGTCCTGATCTGACTGGCCTTCTCATTTCGTACCGTGATCCCCCTCCTTTCTCGGCCTGTGCCATCCTCCGTGTGCAGAAGGCATTCCTCCTCGGAGCCACTCAGCTTCTCTGGGCAGCTTCACGTGGCCTTGGAATCAGGAAGTCATGGGTTTGGAGCCTCCCCAGGCACAGACTTGGTGACTAGACAATCACTGCATCACTGTGGACCTCGGTTTCCTTCTCTCTTGAATGAGGGATTGAACTTGAAGACTGGACCTAAGAAGGATCCCCCTGCGTGTTAATGTTTTCTCCTTCCTCATATGATTGGCTTATCTGGGGGGGCAGGTGGTGTTTCCGTTCTGTTTTTGGGTCCCACGGGCATTGCGCACAGTTGGTACTTCGTAAATGCTTGCACAGTCATAGCATAGCCTTCCTCTGAAGCGAACGGCCAGCACGTCTGCCGGGATCTCTAGCCTGGCAGGATTGGGGCCCCGGACTGGGCAGGTTAATCGGCCTTGAAAATCCCGCAGGCGCAGTAGGTCTGTTTCACCGTTTGGTGTTGTGTCCTCTCTCGCTTGGTGACTCCAGGGACTCCGATCAACCGGATCCCCATCATGGCCAAGCAGATCCTGGATCTCTACATGCTCTACAAACTGGTGACAGAAAAGGGGGGGCTGGTGGAGATCATCAACAAGAAGATTTGGAGGGAGATCACCAAAGGCCTCAACCTGCCCACGTCTATCACCAGCGCAGCCTTCACGCTGCGCACCCAGTAAGTGGCCGGGGAGGGGGAGGAGAACGAAGGCCGTGGAGGTGTCTGAGGGCCTAAGGGGCTGGCTGACGAGATCAGGCCCGAGGCCCCCTTGGGTGCCGGAGACCAATGTCGGGAGGAGAGCCGGAGAGGGACCTTGGACCCAGGTTGCTGGGATGTTCTCCGATGCCAGGAGACTTTTGTAACGAGTCACCTGATCCTCTCCCTCTTTCTACCAGGTACATGAAGTACTTGTACGCCTATGAATGTGAGAAGAAAGCGCTGAGCTCCCCCGCTGAGCTCCAGGCTGCCATCGACGGCAACCGGCGGGAGGGCCGTCGGCCCAGCTACAGCTCCTCCCTTTTCAGCTACTCCCCCACCACCCCTGGTGGGCCCACCTCCCTGCTCTCCCCCCCCAAGATCCGATTCCCCATCCTCGGCCTCACCCCCAGCGGCAGTGGTGGAAGCAACAGTCCTCGGCTACCGCCAGCTGCGACACTCAGGAAAGGTCAGTGGCTGCCCGAGGGAGCCAAGGGGGCAGGAGAGTCCTGGCGTTGGTCTAGGAGCCCCGTCCGCCTCCTTCTGACCCCAGGCGCCTGCTTTCTTCAGCAGGTGATGGAGTCACCATGTCGGTGCCCATGCCCAACCGGCTGGCTGTGCCAGTGACCTTGGCGGGAGGCCAGCAGGCAGGCACCCGCACCAGTACGCTGGAGCAGCTGCGCGAGCGGCTGGAGGCCGGGGAGCCTCCTGAGAAGAAGGTGTCGAGGATGACCGAGGAGGAGCAGCGGTTTGTGCAGCAGGCTTTCCACCGAAACCTGCTCAGCGTGGCCCGGCAGCTCCCCATGAAAGTAAAAATCAACGGCAGGGGTGAGGAAACAAGAACCAGGGCCCCCAGGGCACGAGGGGGGAGCAGCAGCTGCTGCCAGCCATGGGGGTGGGGGTCCAGCCAGCTCACGGACTCTCGGGCATGTCCGGTCACCACATCCTGCCCCATTACCTGTAAGAAGAGCCACGGGCCTTCAGAGGTCACAGCTGGCCTTTCCTTCCAGCCAGCCCTTCAGGTCCAGGTAAATGAAAGGGCTCAGCCTTTGATGTAGGCAAGGCCAGGGCAGGTTTGGGGAGGAAGGGACGGCTGTCATTACTGAGGCCCAGCTGAGGGGGCCGGCAGTTAGAAAGCTTCCCTTCCCTGGCAAGGGGAGCCCGCTGTTTGGGGGCCTCGTACTGTGCCAAGCCAAGCATATGCACCAGAGAGTGTACCAGGATCCTTTGGGAGAAAGACTAATGTCTGAAGGGGCCTGGGGCAGAGCTCCCACTCTGCCCTTTGACCCAGAGTGCGGGACAGAGAGACAGGCGAGGACTCCTTGAGGCTCTCCCTCTGGATGACCACTTTAGCGCCAAACTTCCCCTCCCAGGATCCCAGGAAGAGGAGGGCATCGCTTGTTTTGAGGAAGGTTGGGGGGCGTGGAGAGTGTCAGACAGCCTGCAGTCTTTCTCGAACAGAGCGAGAAAACTAGTTTTGTTTCTTTTTTTTTAAATTCTAACCCTCGTCTTCTTTCTTAGAATTGATAGTAAGTATCGGTTCCAAAGCAGAAGAATGGTAAGGGCTGGGCAATGGGGATTAAGTGACTTGGATCACACAGCTAGGAAGTGTCTGAGGCTGGATTCAAACCCAGGACCTCCTCACTACAGGCCTGACTCTCCACCCACTGAGTCCCTTAGCTGCCCCTAAAGCCTATTTCTTAGTTTCTTAGGGAACTATGTAAAGAATAAAGGAAGTAATAGACCTGCCGTGCCCTAGAACAGTGATGTCCATCTCAGCTGGACATGGTGAACCTTTCCCACCTGCATGTTAATCTGGTTCTAGTTCTTGTCATTGCTCTGTGTAGCCTCAGAGAGGAGACCCTGCGCCCTCGCCTCAATGTCCTGGGAGGCCGTTTTGTTCCTCTCGAGCCACTAAAACGGCTTAGAAACAGAAACGAGTGTCTTGCGGGTCCATCAAAAAGGCCACCGACTTCAGTGCCTCGGCCTCGACCCCCAAAGGCTGGGGAGACCGCCCGAGCCAACAGAAAGAGGAAGCGGAGGAGGCCGCCGAGGCCTCTGCGAGGAGATCGCATTGGTGGGGAGAGGAGGGCAGGGGGGCAAAAGCGTGGAGACAGAGAAGGCATTGGCTGGTTTGCTTGTGTTGGAGGGTGTGAGGGTTAGAGGAAGGCTGGAAGGGCAAGTTGGATCTATGTTGGGAAGAGGTTGAAGTGATTTGTGTTTTATTCTAGAAGTAAAAGGGAGGGGAAGCAAGGTGGCTCATCAGACAGAGCCAGACCTAGAGGCGGGAGGTCCTGAGTTCAAATGTAGCCTCAGACACTTCCTAGCTGGGTGACCGCGGGCAGGTCACTTCACCCCATCAGCTAGCCCTTACCTCTCTTCTGCCCCGGGACTGATACCTCGTAGTGATTCTAAGACAAGGTATAGGGAGGGAGCCATTGGGGTTTGTTGTGGTCAGAGTGCCATCAGCAGGGCTGGCCTTTGGGAGCTTCGTGGAGAAGCTGAACGATGGTGGGCCTGGTGTCACAGAGGAAGGAGGGACCCCTCTCCCTCCTCGACAGAAGGAAACGACAAAGCCCATTCCTGGGAATGAGAAAAACTCTTAATCGATGGTTAGGGGACAGATAACTGGTGCTTCTAGGATTCTGCGCAAGTGGAGGAGGTGTGTTCCAGCTTGGGCCAAATTCAGGCTCTTTCTTGGCCTCCGCCTAGCAGGGATCCGGGCTTCCAGCTGCCCAGTTCTTCCGGAGACCCTCCGAGGCCCCGCGTCACCAGGAATGGGTCTGGCAGGGGAGGGCGGGGAGGAGAGAAGAACCTGCCGTTTGGGCTAACGGTCTTCTGAAGGGAGGGGGGCTGGGCTGGAAGGTCTGTGTGTGCCGAGAGTCAGAGATCATGTCATGATGGCCTCCAGGCCTTCACCTCGCAGGAAGGGCTCTGGGCCAACCCTCAGAGCAGATCATTAAAGAGAGCCCCCCAGCGAACCGGGAAGGTGGCAGAAGGGACGCTGCGGCCTAACTAAGCCCTGATTTCCCGTCTCTCCCAGCAGAAGATCGCTCTGAGGCAGCCGCCGCGCTGAACTTGTCCACGAGTGGCATTGGCAGCATTAACATGTCTGTGGAGATCAATGGCACCATCTATGCAGGTGAAACTCTCGGGAACCCTCCGTCCAGGCAGCCCCCTCAGGCAGTGCCTCCCCTGCTTTGTCACCTTCTCAGGGTGGGACTTCAGGCCTGAGGGAGCCTGTGGGACACTAGGAAGAGGGAGGAGATGTCCAGGAGAGAGCTCGCCGGCCTCAGAAAACCAGTCAGAGAGGATGATATTTGAACTTCTAGCTCCCGGGGGGACAGGGAGGGGACGCGGGGCCCAAAGGCCCTCCTAGCACCGAGAGCCCGGGGTCTCCTTTAAACGAGAGGCTTCATTGGCGAGACCTTCGGGGCATTTAGGGAGGATGGGAGGGCCCAGGCCTCAGTCGCTGTTCTCCCCGTCACTGGTCAAGCCTCTCTCCTACCCTTATGCTTGTTGTAGACAGAGTAACTGAGGGAGAACCAAGCGAAAGCTTTCACCCTCTGGGGCCCCTTTGTGCTGTGGTGAGGAGGAGGCCTCTGAGAGTCTGGGCAGAGCGGGCACCAAGACCCCTTGTGGACGGACATTTGGGTGGCCGTGGAAGTTTAAAGTCTGTTTGGTCATCTGAGAAGTCAAGGGAGGGAAAGTTGGGCCATAAAAGTATTTCATCTCTGCCTGGGGCCAGCTGGGTGGCTCAGTGGATGGAGAGCCAGGCCTGGAGATGGGAGGTCCTGGGTTCAATTGTGGCCTCAGCTTCCTAGCTGGGTGGCCCTGGGCAAGTCCCTTGACCCCCCTGGCCTAGCCCTTACCACTCTTCTGCCTTGGAGCCAATACACCGTGTTGATTCTAAGACAGAAAGTAAAGGTTTAAAAAGAGCAGCAGAAGGCCAGGGTCTTCCTTGGCAGCAGGGCACCCCCTGGAATGTGATTGAAAAGCTGTAAGGCACCAACCGTCTCCTGCCAACGTGTCTTTTCCTTGCCCCAGGTGTGCTGTTTGCCCAGAAGCCTGTGGTCCACCTCATCGCCAGCCCAGCCCCTCAGAGCACCTGTAGCAGCAGCAGCAGTGTTAGCTCCCACTGCTCCCCAAGTCCTACCTCATCTCGGGGCACCCCCAGTGCAGAGCCCTCAACCAGCTGGGCCCTCTGATGAATCAGGAGGCCCAGCTTCCACCTCAAGAGCCAGGAAAGGAGTTGAACAGTTTTTACCTCATCACCCGGCCCCCACTTCCCAGACCCCCCGGCCGGACAGCGAGGGCCCTGCCCGTCTGTCCAGCGGCCATTCCAGCCCTGCTGCGCCCCTGGGGAGGGAAGGAGCTGGAGGGGAGGGGAGGGCAGTGCTTGTCTTGGGTGACGGGGAGGGGGCGGTCGCTGAGGGCCTGGCGTCTCCCAGCCTGGAGCAGCACAGTGTATCGACAATCTGAGAGCCGGCCGGGGGTGGGCTTCCCCTTCCTAACCTTCCCCTTAATTTATTTCCCATGATCGTCACCCCATTGCCACCGACTCATCCTGCCAGCTCTGTCCTTAAGCTTCCTTCCTCCCCCAAATCAGTGGGAAAGATGATCTCGAAGGGTGCTTCTGCGTGTGAGCAGCCCGGGGTCCCCAGGACGCCGGGGGTGCTGCCTGCACACACGATGGGAGCCCCAAAGCACTGCTGAGTATCTCCTAAGGGGAGGGGATCGCTTCTCAGGGTCTTGTCCAGTCCAGCGTCACCCAAGGGTACTCCCCCCAGCCTGTCCCCAGGAAAATTGCCCTTTCCTGATCCCTGTCCCCCCGGCCCTTCCAGCCCGCCCTCCCCACGCTCCTCCGGCCAGGCCATCCCTCCTCCCTCCCCCTCCCCCTCCCTCCATCTCTAGGGGCCAACTCAGCACCCCCCTCCCTAGACCCCCTAACCTGCCTGTATCGGGTTCTTTGAAATACCTCAGATTTGTAATTGTTGATGTTTGATTCTTCAGGAAGTATTTGCATCTCTGAAATCTTTTTATATGTGTTTTGCTGACTTTGTTTTTTATTTTTATTATAATAATAATTATTATTGTAGCACCAAAGATGAAAAAAAGCATCCCCCCCAAAGCTGAGCAAAGCGCTTGGTATCCCAACCCTGATGGCCCTTCCCTCGGACCCCGAAGAAGGGGGCGGGGAAGGCACGAGGCAGATGACTCAGGGATAGGAGCCGGAGAGGAGGCGGCGGCTCAGACTCGCTCTTCGTGCCAGCTGGGGTTTCCGGACTCTCCCCAGGAGATCGAGGCCTCCTTTCCTGCCAAAACGGGGCTCGTCACAACTCTTCCCCGACCCCAGCACGTGCCCCCTGGATCCCCGTGAAGCCGCTGCCTGGAGCCGGGACTGGGTCTTTGAGCGGCCCAGCACTCGCCTCCTGCCCCGCCACCGTCAGCACCGTGCTGTTCTCGGGGCCACCCGGCGGCCTCGCCTCCTTTGGGCAGCCGGGGGTCCCCCTGGAGGCAGAGACCAGCATCGCCGAGGCAGGCGGGCCCCCGGCCTCGTCACCAGCGTGTTCTTCTCGGGTTCGCCCGCACAGGGTGGACTTGGCGCCTGGAGGAAGCAGAAATGGCCCACGATGCCGCTCGGTTGCTCGGTCCCTCCCGTAGAGCCAGCCTGGCCTCCCGGGATCGGGCACCTCCGGAGGTCCCCTCGGCTTCCCGGCCCAGGCAAACGCTTGGCAGCGCACCAAAGGAGGAGGCCCGGCGAGGGCCCGGCTCCGGAGTCTGCTTCCCACAAGGGACCTTTTTAACCCCGGTGAGGGCAGCCTCGCTCCCTCCTTCTCCCTCCCCCATCGTATGTATTCTAACCGAAGAAATGTGATAGCACACGGGTAGGCTAGGCGGTGGATGAGTACCTCAGATGTCCTCTCAGCACGGGTCTGTACGTCGTCGTTTTCTATCTTACGCGCTCTCCATGTTTGTACTCCAATAAACCTCTACCTCTTCACACGAGCGAGCGTGGCCGTCTGTACGGGCCGGGCCTGGGTGCCAACGTGGCCGCAGACACTGCCCGGCTGGGGGACCCTGGCAAGCCCTTGAGCCCGTCTGCTAGCCGCGAGCGCTCTTCTGCCTTGGAGCCAGTCCTCGGCATGGATCTCGGGCACAAGGGAGGGCCTCAAACACTAATGCCACTGCCTTTCCTGTTGGAGTTTTTTTATCTGAGAAAATCAGAGGCAGACAAGTGTTGGTAGTGAGTAAAGGCAAGGAGTGGCCCGACAGCGTGGGTGACCCGTCATAAGCCCCCAAGGCCTTTCTGAGGAGTGGCTGCACCCTTCCGGGACGCATCAGCTCTCCAAGGCGACGGGCGGCCAAGAGCCCTCCGACCGCCGCCTGTTCCAGCCCCTCCCTCCCTGGGCTCGGCTCCAGCGGCGGGTTTCCCCCGCGTGTCAGTGACGGATTTCGTCCCCTCTCACCCTTTACGAGGGGCTCCCCACGCTGTCCCGCCGCCCAGGGCATGACTCGCTGCCACCAGGGGGCGGTCCCAGAAGGCCTCGGCTAGGAAGGACCTCTGCGTGGCCTTTGTCCTCCTCGGGGTGTTGGAGGACTTGCCCATCTCGTCCCCTCGCCACCCCCAGAGCCCCGGCCTGCCCTCCCCATCCGAGGAGCCTCCCTGACACTCCCAGGGCTCAGTGACCGAGGATGCAGACCCCCCACCCCTTGGGGCGAGCGGCCCAGAGGAATTCAGGGGTGGCCGTCTCGCCCAGTAGACTCCAGACAGGCATGGACATAGACGCAGGGCCAGCTTCAAAGGCCCTTTGTGCCAACCCATCCCCTCAGTATACAGACCGAGAAACCAAGTGTGTCCCGGGTTTCACAGAGTATGAGAAACAGGACTCGAACTCGCCTCCTCGGGCTCCTGAGGGACTGCGCTTTTCCACCCTGGCAGCCTCTCGTGAGGGGGTTAGCATTGGAGCTGCTTCCCGGCCAATGCTGAAAACGGGCGTACACAGCGTGGCCGGGAGGCACCCCTGGCCGGACCTCTTCTGTCAGGCAGTTGTGAGGGTCCCAAGGGGAAGGGGAAGAAGTGGACTGGGGGGGGGGACAGGAAGGCATCCAAGGGCCTCGAGGTCCCCCGGCCCAGTGCGAGGCACAGCGGGAGACTGGCAGGATGCAGGACCAAACCGGCCACCTGTTGGAGCCGCTCGATGGCGGGCAAAGAGCGACAGATCTGAGGCAGCTCCGTGGCTCTGGATAGTGTTAACGTGGGATCTTGCCTCATTGCGTGACCCTGGATGAGTCACTAAACGTCTGTTGGCCTCCATTTCCCCATTTGTAAAATGAAGGAAATAATGCCTCTCGAGGCTGTTGTGAGGCCTAAGTAAGGTTTGACAGACGTTAAAGCGCTGTACGAATGCAGCTGGGATGTGACCTAGAGATGGGAATCTTGGGGTCAGGTGGGTGACCCTGAGCAAGGCTCTAAGCTCTTGCCTAGCCCTCACAGCTCTTCTACCCTGGAACTAATCCACAGCATGGACAGCCGCTGAGGGTTTAAAAACATTCAACACAGCTGACTAGCGGCATCACCACAAGGCAATTCGTTTAGCCTCTGACTCGGTTTCCTCATCCGGAAAATGGAGCAACAATACTCATCCTACCTGTTTCAGTGTTTTTGTGGGGGGAGCACCATAGCCCTGAAAGGTCCATAGAACTGTGAATGATTATTCTAATTAGACCCCAGAATACATCAGGCTTCCAGGCGGACGGGCTGGGTCACCCTCTATGGCCGCCTATTGGGCACAACGGGAAGGGATGGGGTGCCTTTCAGCTCTAATGTGTGCTGCTGGAGGTCCCGGGGAGCCCTCGGCATCCTGCAAGTCCCAGAGCTCCGGAGCACAGCCCCCCCCCCCCCCAGCTTCTCGTTTGTCCTAAAGGGAACTGGCCCAAAAGGAGCAGGAAGAAAAAGGTCCTGGAAGACAAAAGGCTTGAGATGCTTCAGACAGATTACTACAAGGTCTCAGATCTGACTCGGCTCCTATTATATATATATATAACCCTCACCTGCCTTGTATTGGTTCCAAGGCAGAAGAGCGGTAAGGGCTAGGCAATGGGGGTGAAGTGACTTGCCCAGGGTCACACAGCTAGGAAGTGTCTGAGGTCTGATTTGATCCCAGGACCTATCTCCGGGCCTGGTTCTCCACCCACTGAGCCACCCAGCTGCACCCCCCAGACTCAGCTTCTGATCACACCAGTCTTCGCCCATAGGTCCTTGGCTTCTTCAGGGGCTGCTTCAGGAACTGGGCTAACTGGTTCCTCTTTCAGTCCCGTAGTGGCACCCCTGAGGATCACTTCCTTTAGTTAGCATGTCCCCCTCCCCGATGCTGGAGAGATTCGGGGGATGACCTGAGCCTTTCCCCAGGGGACGTCACATTCATTGGGGAGGTAAGACTCAAAAGCATGAGGAAATCCAGGAAAATGCAGGGCACAGAGTTGAGGAGGACCGAGTGGGGGTCGTTTGGGTCCCACGTCTCCAGGGAAAGGGCTGGAGGGGCCCAGGAAGCCGTCGTGGGGACTGTTTTCCCTTGAACGATGGCTGGGATAGGTGGTGAGGAAGGAAGATGAGGCTGCATCCAAGGGAGAGAGCAGGGCGGGGACCCACCGTCTCAGCCTGCTTCCGCTACTTCAACAGCTCACTTTACCGTCTGGACCTCAGGCTTCTCCTCTGTAAGGGGAGTCTATGGAGAGCCTTCTCCCCCTTGGGATGAAGGATGCGAGGCAGAATCACAAAGCAAGCCCTGCGCCCCTCCCCGTCACCCTTTCCTCCACCTGAGCCTGGGGTGAAGAGTGCTCTAGCCCGAAGGGGAGGCTTTGGGGAAACGTTAGGCACGCAAAGCCCTTCTCCTTCCTTTCCGCTCTTCCCTTGTCGCTCTCAGCAAGTCCGCAATCTATTTATTTAGGGGCAAACCCATTAGCCTGTTTCCACTGGTGGTAAGAGGCAGAATCAGAATTTGAACCCAGATCTTCGGAGCCGGGTGCGCGGCTCATTAGACCGGTGCTAGCGCAACTGAAGCCCCCAGAAAAGCAAAGAGAGGGAGAACTCTTTTCTCTTGGGCGGCCCCGCCTCTAACCAGCCTCCGCCCCGACCAGGCGTGGAACTGAGCCACAACCTACTGTCTGTCTGCTCGCCCTCGGAATACGCTCTCGGAGGTGGCTCAAACTGGACCCAGGCGCTCCCGCTCCCGTCTTCGGTCCCCTGCCCAGGACGCCGGAAGAGCCCGGGGATCTTCAGCAGGCTCTGAACCCGGCGCCTGGAAACGTCCTTCTCAGGGCAGCCCCAGGGATGCCTCGGCTGGTCCTTGTTCTATCCCCTCGGGGAGGAGTGGCCGTGCGCGCAGCCCCCCGGGCTCTTGGTAGTCCCCTCGGGGAACAGGATGCAGGTAATCCGGAGGGAGTGGGGAGCCGGGGGGTCAGCACCTGGCCGGGGTGGACAGCGATTCCCCAGGGCTGGGTAGGTGAAGCCTCCCGGAGACTAGAGACTCTTAAGGGTGGGCAATAGCTGAAGGGGAGGGAGGGGTCCTGGGTTTCCTCCTTTCCTGGCCCGGGAAGCTACTTCCGGGGCTCTAATAACTCCCATTTTAGAGAATGTTTGTTCTGACCTCCCCAAGCACCAAATGAAATGAGGACACGCGAGAGGAGAATTGTACACCGAAAGGGTTCCCGATCTTGAGTCTGGACATCTGGCTTTTCTTATCAAACAAGTCAAATGAGCTCCTCCAGTAGCTTTCAAAGCTGTCCTGAGGGTCGGTGCTTCTTTCTGTTCTCTTTGCATTTAAAAAGAATCTGCAACGAATCTCTCATCCTTCATTTTCTTCTTTTTTTGTCACCCAAACCCCCATGCCTCCCACCCCCATCCAACCTGCTTGGGGGGGGGGGGGAGAAGGAAAAATTAAAGAAAATCCTTGTGACAAATAAGCATCTTCAAGCAAACCAAATTGTACCTGAAAATACCTTATTCTACATCTTTAGTTCATCATATCTCTGTCAAAGCTTCCCTTTTCTCCTCCGTTTTCCCTGTCTGAAGAATGGGGACAAGTCCTTCTCTTGCTACTTTCTAGGCAAAGTGAAGATGGCTAAGCTAAAGCAGGGAGGCAATAGGCAAAAGGACAACCAGGTCTGGAACGGCCATGGGATTCCGGCTTTCTTTCTGTTCAGTCCTTCAAAGGACAGGCGGTGCCACTCCACAACCCAGACAGTGAAAGGCGAGCAGCTTCCCAGAAAGTCATTTCCTCCAGTCCCCTGCCTCCATTGTCCCTTAGTCTTCCAGGAGAGGCACCCACTATTCCTAGAACAGCCACCCCTTGGCCTCACACCCTTCAGTCACCATGGGTTCTTCTCCCGATCCACTCCATTTACTCTCCTGTTAATTCTTCTTCCGCCTGGTGAAACTCTGGAGATTTGGAATCCATTTCTAAATGTCGAGGCTGAGAGGCCAAGTCCTCAGTTATCTCCATCTGTACTCCCAGTCCCTTCCAGCCCTTTACACCGATTAACAATTCATTTAAAAGCCCTTCATTAAGCCTTTTTGCTATGGATCAGTCATTTCCTGTGTCTGACTTTTTTTTTTAACCCTTACCTTCCAAGTTAGAATCAATACTGAGTCTTGGTTCCAAGGCAGAAGAGCAGAAAGAGCCAGGCAATGGAGGTTGAGTGACTTGCCCAGGGTCATACAACTAAGAAGTGTCTGAGGCCAGATTTGAACCCAGGACCTCCCATCTCTAGACTTGGTTTTCAATCCACTGAGCTCTCCATGTGTCTTGATTCTTTATGAATCGATTTGGGGTTTTCTTGGCAGAGATACTAGAATGGTCTGCCATTTCCCTCTCCAGCTCATTTTACAGAAATTGAGACAAACGGGGTTAAGTGACTTGCCCAGAGTCACACCAGAGTCATTGTCTGAGGCTAAATTTGAATTCAGGTCTTCCTGACTCCCCAGCAGTTCTTTTCCCTGCACCATCTAGCTGCCTTCATTAAGCCCAGCCTTCAGGATGAGAGAAATCAAAGACAGACACCAAGATAGTAGGAATATTCACGGGAAACTCGGTCTTCTGCTCCCTGGCTCCTGGGTCTTTGAGGATCCCTCAGGTTCTTCTCCTCCCTTTCCCTTAGCTGGGCCCCTTGCCCCCACCCTGGCTGGCATTGGGAGCGGGCACAGGAATGAAGAGAAGAATGCGGACACAGCGACCTAGCGGGTGGCAGACCAGATTAGATGGCAGCTGCCAAACCAAATGCAAATGGCTTTAAATCCCTCCCCAGCAGCACCCCCAGCCCCCAGCCCCCAGGCTCCTCCAGTTCTGCCTATCAGCTCCCATGGCCAGCCCAGACAAAGCCCCGACTGTTCAGCCCAGGTTCCAGCCTAGCTCAGCCTCCTAACCAGGAGCTAAGAAAGAAGAGCCCAGAGCAGGTGAGAGCTACTGAGGTGCCACCCAGCCTGTGCCCAGCCTCACCACCTGGGACAGCCTCCTGAGCCCTGCAGCCCCTGGGGGTCCTGCCCCCTCCAGCAGGGCTGCTCAAGGCACTGGAGACAGAAAGACCCCCCCAGCTTAGAGTTAGCAAGCCCAAGCCCTCGTGGTACCTCTGTTCCACTAAAAAGATTTTTCCCAATTCTGAATCTGTTGTACAATTTGGGGACAGCCTGACTCCCTCGATGGTCCCCTTCCTTATAACCGAGAAATACAGCTAAGCAGAAATCAGCAGAAACATAGCCCATGTCTGACAGCGTATACCACCTTCGGGACCTGTAGCCCACCACCCTCTACTGAGCTTGGGGGCATCAGTCCTCTGCTGTCAAACCAAACGGCTCGCTGAATTGAATGGGATTTTTTAAATTGGATATCTATTTTTCCCAATTACCTATAATAACAAATTTTTAAAACCCTGAATTCCATGAAAGTATAGGCAGAACCAACTATTGAGCGCCTGGGCAGGGGGGCTGGGGAGGGAGGGTCTCCTGCCTCTCCATTCTCTCCAGGGCCTCTCATAGTGTCAGCACAGAGCAGGAAGGGAGATGAGCTAACTGAATTAAGTGATCCAGCCAAGAATTGTTCCTACATGTAACTGCAAAAAGAAAAAGGGCTGGAAAAATGATCCTAAGACCTTAGTATCAACTGTAAGGCAGAAGAGCCATAAGGGCTAGGCAATGGGGGCTAAGTGACTTGTCCAGGGTCACCCAGCTAGGAAGTGTCTGAGGTCAGATTCGAACTGTGGACTCCAAGTCTGGTGCTCTATCCACTGTGCCATCTAGATGCCCCTATAATGACAATTTTTAGAATTGTTTTCCAAAATTTTGAGTTCCAAATTCCCTCTGTCCCCTCTCCCCTCCCTGAGGTGATACATGTGTGCATTGATCCGAATGGATGCTGGCTCGCCAGACCTTACCAAGCTCCTTCGCAATCACCCTTGTGGGTCCCTGGTTCTGCTGCCCCCACTTTCAGGGAAGAGCCCAGAACTCCCACCACTCCAGAGCATTGGTTCTTGAAGGATGCTGGGGGCGTGTTTTATTGAGTCTCCCCTCTCCCATATTGTGCCCCCCCAAGCCCCATGGCAAAGAATCATGTTGTATTCTGCTGTGAATAAAAAAAGAGTTTGAGAAGCACTGCTGGGGGAGAGCTCTAATTCTGACACTCATGACAAATTTGGGGTACAGAAGAGAAAGTCTGCCCTGATTGGATGAAGTGGGGTGACTCAAGATGGAGGAGGGTGGGCATTGGGCACTTCTGGCGGCTTCCATAGGGCTCCCCAGAGGGAGGAGAAGAAATATTCAAACTGAAGGAGAAAAAATCAGGAGGGACAGATAGGGTTCTCCAGACACTTAAAGGGCAAAGAACGCCGTGGAGAGCGGGGTCAAGCCAGGGAGTTGGCTCCATAACTGTTGGCTAGTTTTGGCGTCCTGTGACAAGGAGCTTGAGCTCTGTTCTGGTTGTGGCTCTGACTCTAGTGGGAAACAGACACCCTTTCTCATCCCATCACTGTTTCAAGCAGTGAGCTGCCATTTTGTTTTGGCACTGAAAGAAAGGCACTGACTGAGTCCCAAGTCAGAGGTCCTGGGCCCAAATCCCACCAGCGTCACCATCTGAGTGACTTTATTTCCATGGATCTCCTTTTCTTCATCTGTCAAAAATGAAAAGATTGGCCTAAATGGTCTCAGAGGCCTCTCCTAGCCTTCCATCTTGGATCCTCTGATTTTCCTTATGTTTCTGTCTGTTTATAGACAAACTCTTCTCAAGTACACTCTTTACAAACCAGAATGGGTGTTCTTAACTAGGGAGGAGGTGATGGCTGCCCAGGTCAGACTTGGGTCCATTTCTGGATGCTACATTATCACATTAAAAAAAATACCAAACTCTTACCTTTTGTCTTAGAATCAGTACTGTGTTGGTTCCAAGACAGAACAGTAAAAATGGAGGTTAACTGACTTGCCCAGGGTCACACAGCCAGAACATCATGAGGTTTGGATAAAGATTGAGAGCATTCTGAGGAAGGTGACCAAAGTGGTCAAGGACCTAGGGAATCATATCATATGAGGTCTGGGCAAAGAAACACTCAACCTGGGGGCAGCAAGGCGGCTCAGGGGATAGACTGTCTAGCCTGGAGAGAAGAGGTCCTGGATTCAAATTTGGCCTCAGATACTTCCTGTGTTACTCTGGGCAAGTCACCTAACTCCAATTGCCCTTGCCACACTTTTGTCTTAGGTTTGATACATAGTATGGATTCTAAGACAGAAGGGGAAAGGAAGAGAAGGAAGGAAGGAAGGAAGGAAGGAAGGAAAGAAGGAAGGAAGGAAGGAAGGAAGGAAGGAAGGAAGGAAGGAAGGAAGGAAGGAAGGAAGGAAGGAAGGAAGGAAGGAAGGAAGGAAGGAAGGAAGGAAGGAAGGAAGGAAGGAAGGAAGGGAGGAAGGAAGGAAGGAAGGGAGGGAGGGAGGAAGGAAGGGAGGAAGGAAGGGAGGGAGGCAGGGAGGGAGGGAGGGAAGGAGAAAAGGAAAGAAGGGAGGGAGGGAAGGAGAAAGGAAGGGAGGAAGGAAGGAAGGGAGGAAGGAAGGAAGGAAGGAAGGGAGGAAGGGAGGAAGGGAGGGAGGGAGGGAGGGAAGAAGGAAGGGAGGAAGGGAGGAAGGGAGGGAGGGAGGGAGGGAGGGAAGAAGGAAGGAAGAAAGGAAGGAAGGAAGGAAGGAAGGAAGGAAGGAAGGAAGGAAGGAAGGAAGGAAGGAAGGAAGGAAGGAAGGAAGGAAGGGAGGGAGGGAGGGAGGGAGGGAGGGAGGGAGGGAGGGAGGGAGGGAGGGAGGGAGGGAGGGAGGAAGGAAGGAAGGAAGGAAGGAAGGAAGGAAGGAAGGAAGGAAGGAAGGAAGGAAGGAAGGAAGGAAGGAAGGAAGGAAGGAAGGAAGGAAGGAAGGAAGGAAGGAAGGAAGACTTGATGGCCTTGGAAGCACCTTCTGGCTTTAAACCTATGGACCTCGCCAGAGAGCTCACAGCTCAGCCTGCAGAATCCCTCCTGGCTCTCTCCTTCCCCTTTGCCCCTCCAGTTCCTGGGAGAGGACCAAAGGTTGGCATTTCTGAAAGAGCAGAGAGAAGGAAGCTGGATGAGATCCAACCATCCCTTGTGAGGGAAGGGAACTGCCTGGCACTTACGCCCAATCAGGTGAGGGTGTGGGGTGGTCGAGAGAGCCCTGGGCTGGGAGCTGGCAGACTGAATGGCTGAGATAATATGCATAAAGTACTTTGCAAACCTTTGGTTGCTATTATTGTTATTATTATTCCAGGAAGTGCTGTTAGAGGAGAGACCTAAAGGGTGAGCTTGTCACTAGGAGAGAGGAGGAAGGCCGGGTGGTAGACCCCAAGGGCCTAAGAGAGGCAGAAGAGGCACGTTTCCTCCCAGAGGCTAAGAGAGAGACTGCTTGCTCCTCGATTTCTGTCTCTTCCCAGGGTCCCTGCAGATTTTCCTGGGAGCTGGATGTGCCGTCTTCTTCTCCAGCCTCCTCCTGGGCTGTGGATTCTGTTGGCGCTGGAGACAACCACGGCCCAGGCTGCCCATCCCAACCACAGCTCTGGCACTGGAAGCTATGAACCCTACAGAACCCCTGGCCTTGTCTATCCAGCCTCCATACCAGTCCCTCCACATCTGGGAGCCCCCTTCCCAGAGCCCCAAAGCCCGAGGCTCTCCTTCCCCCCAACCCCTGGAACCTCCTAGTTCCCCCTTGCCATTCAAGAGGAAGCGGAGAAGGACCATCCCCACTGGCTCCTGGGGGTGGCTCAGCTCCTCCTTGACCGCCTGCAGCCTCCCTGGTCACTCCCAGCCTCACCTCAGCGTCTCCCTGGGCTATTCACCAGTGGAAGAAGAGCTGACGGTGACAACCATCCGAGTGTCAGAGCTTCCCCAGAGGTCCCTGCCTGGCCGGGGATACTATGTCAAGCTCCGCCTGGTTCCAAGCAGGACTGGGCACCATAAAACAGCCCTGCAGCCTTCCAGCCCCTCCGTGGAGTTCCAGGAGAGGTTCTGCTTCCAGGGCTGCTCACCACAGGTTGTGAGGCGCCTGACTGTGTGGATGGCTCTCTACAGCCGGGACTTCCCTGGCCTCAGAAGCAGCTTTGTGGGCCAAGTGTTTTTGCCTTGCGCCCAGGTGGCGTCAGATTCCATCTCTGGCTTCCTGGTCAGCTACACCCAGGAACTGTCCCCCACCAAGAACAAACTGCCAAAGGTCAGGGGGCCTTGGGAGCCCCACCTAGCAGCAGCCTCTGACAGCAGAGCCAGCTGGCGTGTTAGCCCCAAAAGAGAGGGAGAAAACAAGCAAGGAGCCTCGGGCAGCTCAGGACTATCTTGGCAGCTCCCCATTCCTAGGGATCACTCTCCTCCTGGGGGATTGCCTCTATCCCTAGAGCTGCTCCCAGTAACTTGGTTCCTTAGCTCCCTTCACCCCACAGCCTCACGGCTTATCCTCCATTTCTGCCATTCAGAGAGGCTTCCCTTCCTACATTGATGACACTCATTGATGGTCCTTCCATCAATGATGGAGGATGGCTTCCTCCACGAATGGTCCCCACTCATCGATATTTTCATTCTTGGCACTCATGGCCAATATCCTTGGGACTCAGCTCTTCCCTTTGGTGCTTCCCTCTCCATCCCTGGCATTCAGATATGCCTCCTTTTCCCTCTTACTAGTACTGGCTCGCCACCCATCCCCGATACCCTATATTCCCATAGCTGGAATTCCCCTCTATTCCTGGTTCTCGCCTCCATCTTTAATACACGTTCCCCATCTCTGGTCCTTACCACATCCCTGATATTCCCCTTCAACCTCTCCAGCCATCATCTCCTCTCTCTACTGCTTGCCCTTCCATCCCTGGCACTCACATTTGCCTCTCCTTCTCACTGGTCCTCACTCCCCACCCATCACTGATGAACTCATTTTATTTAAACCCTTACTTTCCACCTCAGGATCACTACTAAGTATTGGTTCCAAGGCAGAAGAGTGACAAGGGGTGGGCAATGAGGGTTAAGTGCCTTGCCCAGGGTCACACAGCTGGGAATTATCTGAGGTCAGATTTGAACCCAGGACCTCCTGTCTCTAAGCCTGGCTTTCCATCCACTGAGCTACCCAGCTGCCCCCTGCACTCATTTCTGATATCTACCCCATATCTAGTATTTAACTACATCCCTGGTACTCACTCCTCATATCCATCGGTCACCATCTTTGGCACTCATCACCTTGTCCCTGTCCTTAGTATTAACCCTGCTCCTATCAATTGGCCTCCCCCAGAATCACTATGAAGTGTTTTCAGCTAAATCCTGGAAAAGGTACCTGGGGTACCTTGGCTCACATTGCCCAAGGCTCACAGCTACACTCTACTCCTCTCACACACAACTCACCTGTGGTCATGCTTGCCTGCCCCCTGCATTCACCCCCACTCTGCCCACTTAGCGCCTCCAGCTCCCCCACCATGAGGAGTATGACTGGACACTGCAGTCTCCCACTGCCCAGGTGGTTCACAGCTTACCCATAAGCCTCTCAACAGAGATTTCTACCAGCTTGTTTCTGAAGTAGGCAAGATGCTGGGATTTAGAGGTGCCATGGGGGGGGGCAGCCACCAGGATATGGAATGATAGGGCAGATCCTGTAAGGATGGGCCAAAGAATTGAGGAGTGTGGTCATAGGACCCAGGCAGAGGGCTGCCAAGTTTGGGATGGGGTGAGAGGCAAGGCTGGGTCTGGCATATGGCCTACAGTTAATGGGGGCACCCACTCAATATGAATAGAAGATTCTGTACCCCTTACAGAGCCACAGTTCCCAGGATCTGGTGGCCTCAGGTCTCAGGGCACCCTGGATGGGGTCACAAGGCCAGCTCTTCCTCCTTCTTCAGTATCAGGCTACTGCCAATCGCATCAAGGTGCTAGTCCGCAAGGCAGAGAACTTACACAGCCTGGGACGACTACCTGGACACTGGGGTAAGTAGAAACTGGGAATGGGAGGGCAGGGAGGTGCCAGGGTCAAGGATGGTAAAGAAATAGCTGTGAATTGATTGACCCCAACCCCTCCTCTGTCCTAGCCCTAGGAAAGGATGGAAGGAGGGAGGAAGAAAGGGAGGAAGGGAGGGAGGAAGGGAGGGAGGGAGGGAAGGAGGAAGGGTGGAAGGAAGAAAGGAAGGAAGGAAGGAAGGAAGGAAGGAAGGAAGGAAGGAAGGAAGGAAGGAAGGAAGGGAGGGAGGGAGGGAGGGAGGGAGGGAGGGAAGGAGGGAGGGAGGGAGGGAAGGAGGGAGGGAAGGAGGGAGGGAGGGAGGAAGGAAGGAAGGAAGGAAGGAAGGAAGGAAGGAAGGAAGGAAGGAAGGAAGGAAGGGAGGGAGGGAGAGAGGGAGGGAGAGAGGGAGGGAGGGAAGAAGAAAGAAAGAAAGAAAGAAAGAAAGAAAGAAAGAAAGAAAGAAAGAAAGAAAGAAAGAAAGAAAGAAAGAAAGAAAGAAAGAAAGAAAGAAAGAAAGAAAGAAAGAAAGAAAGAAAGAAAGAAAGAAAGAAAGAAAGAAAGAAAGAAAGAAAGAAAGAAAGGAAGGAAGGAAGGAAGGAAGGAAGGAAGGAAGGAAGGAAGGAAGGAAAGAGGGAAGAGAGGAGGGAAGAGAGGGAGGGAGGAAGGAAAGAAGGGAAGGAGGGAGGAAGGAAGAAAGAAAAGAAGGAAGGAAGGAAGGAAGGAAGGAAGGAAGGAAGGAAGGAAGGAAGGAAGGAAGGAAGGAAGGAAGGAAGGAAGGAAGGAAGGAAGGAAGGAAGGAAGGAAGGAAGGGAGGGAGGGAGGGAGGGAGGGAGGGAGGGAGGGAGGGAGGGAAGAAGAAAGAAAGAAAGAAAGAGAGAGAGAGAGAGAGAGAGAGAGAGAGGAGAGAGAGAGAGAGAGAGAGAGAGAGAGAGAGAGAGAGAGAGGGAGGGAGGGAGGGAGGAAGGGAGGGAGGGAGGGAGAGGAGAAGAAGGGAAAGAGGGAGGTAGGGCAAAAAGAACACTTGGGTTTCAAAGCATGTTTTTGACTCTCAAATCCTGAGATTCCTAATAGAAGTACTACCTCAAACTCTCCCCTCCTGGAACCCCCTTTCTCGAAGTCTCGGGGTTCCTGTCCTGGATTTTCAAAACCAGAGTGATTCAAAGGGCATGTGTCTGAGGTTGCTGAGAGGAATCCTTCAGAAGAGAGCCCCCTAAAGTATTTGCTATGTAGATGAGCTGGTAGCTTTGATCTGTTGGCCTTGAGAGGGCTCGTAGCAATGAGTAGAAGGAACAAGGGGACTGATTTTGTTTCAACATAAGAATTTTCTAACTCTTAGATTTGCTCAGTGGTGGAGTCTTGGAAGGAAGTGAGCTCTCCATCACTGATTGACCACTTGTGAAGGAAGTTTAGAGGGCATTCATTCCTTCACTGGAGGAGAGATTGGCCTTGATGACCATTAACGCCACTTCTATCTCTAAGATCCTGTGATTTTCTAGCTTCAGTTCATGCTTCGGCAGCTTAGAGTAAAACCTCAATTGGTCCCAAGTCACAGAGAAAATCGGGATGAAGGTCTAGTCATCCATCTCCCCAGCATCCTCTCCGGTTCCCCCTTTGATGCTCCATTTTGGTTCTCCATCCTTCTCCTCAGGGCACTCTGTGATAATTGAGCTGTACCAGGCTGGCCAGCTGCTGGACTCTAGGGAGACCCAGGCTGTGGTGGGCTGCAGTCCAACATGGAATGCTCCCTTCCTCTTCAGCCTCCCCGCTGGAGACCTCCGTGAGCAGAACCTCTTCCTACAGTTTACTGTCACACAGGTAAGACTAGGAGTGGGGTCTGTGAATGTGAGGAAAGGCTGCTCCATCTTCAGAGCCCAGGCATCTCCTCACCTTTGCTGTCCAGGGTTTGGGGTTGTTCCTGAAGACAGGATCTCCTGCTGGCCAGCCACTAGTACTTAGGAATCCAAGCTCCCTTGCCCCAAACGGGTTTGTCCTTATATCCAATATAACTAATTTCTGTAGTAATTCTTAGTATTTTATTTTAGGCATTTAAAATATTATTTTAGGAGTCCCTCGGCTTACCAGACAGCCAAAGTAGTACATGATACAAAAAAGTTAAGAATTCTTGTTTCAAGGCATTCATAGGGAAAGCTGCAGACTTGGGGCCAGAAAACCTGGGTTTTAGTTTCAAATCGAATATCTAATCATGTGAGGCAAATTGATTCCTTCTCTGGAAGTGAGTATCCTCACCTTTAAAGAGAAGATGGCAATAGTCATCCTGTCTATCTGGGGATGGGTAAGAATCCCATACGATGATGTGCTGGCAAACTACTGGGAATGATGGGAAATTCCTCTGAAAGTAGATAGATACTGGTACCAGATACCTGGGAAATGTTCTTATGGCTTCCTGCTCATCTCTCCCTTCCCCAGGATTTCCCCCTTGGGTGCAGAAACAAGGTAGCTTAGGGTCCCAGGTGCTTTTCATGCTAGCAGGTACCAGTCCAGGTCTCCCTAAACTTTCCTCCTGTACTCTTCCCCAGAGCCACCTGCTAACCCGGACTCTCACCCTGGGCTGGGTCCGAATTGGTCCAGAAGCCTCAGCAGCTGGGCGTGCCCATTGGTGGTATATGTGCCAGCACGGGCTCCAGGAATCTGCTCGATGGCACCTCCTGTGCCCTGGCAAGCCAGACCCACCCCAGTCAGCAACCCCTGGATCCGGGATAAGAAATAGTTGATGCTGAAGAAGGCCATTAGGCAGGAATGGCTGGCTGGAAGTGTAATGTGGTAAAGGACCAGGGTGCAGTGTACTACTCTCTGGACCTCAATAGCTTTATCTGTCTAATGGGGTTATTTCCTGCTCTATCCTGCCTATCTCAGTGGAGTCATCCTGAAGAGCCAGTGGGAAAATGGATGTCAAGACACAGTACTAGGCACACACACCATAAATCCTCCATGATGTATTATTGGGTATGATCAATTCTCTGGACTGGAGGGCCAAGGAGCTGGGGGGAGGGAGCTACTTTAGAGGCCCCACAAGATTATTGTGGGAAAAACCCTTTGTAAACAATTTGATAGACCTTAAAACCTTTCTAAGTCCCACCTTCTGCAGAGGACTTTCTGGGTCTCTCAACTTCTGTCTTCTCCTCTTCCTTCCTTCCCCTACCTTCCATCCACTCTGCATAACTTTGTATGTACCTTGTTATTTAGGTGTTGTTGCCCCCATTAGATTGTGAGCTTTTTGAGGGCAGGGACTGCTTTTTGCCTTTCTTTGTATCTCCAGTATAGTGTCAGGCACAAAGTAAGTGACTAATAAATAAATGAACAACTGTAGATTTAAAACCACTTCAGGAACCTTAAAATGTGAATTATTAGTTTATCTCTATTAACTTCCATGCTTCATCCATTCTTTTTATTAATTTAAATTCATTTATTTAGTCAACTTATAACATTATTTCTTGGTTACAAGAATCATATTTTTCCCTCCTTCCTCTGGCCCCACCCTTCTTGTAGCTGATGCAGTTTCATTGGGTATTACATGTGTCCTTGATCAGAACCTATTTCCATGTTGTTTGCACTAGGATGTTCATTTAGAGTCTACATACCCAATCATATCCTTTCAACCCATGTATTCAAGAAGTTGTTTTTCTTCCCTGTTTTTACTCCCATAGTGTTTTCCTCTGAATGTGGATAGTGTTCTTTCTTGTAGATCCCTCCAAGTTATTCAGGGTCATTGCATTGCCACTAATGGAGGAGTCCATTACATTCAATTGTACCACAGTGTATTAGTCTCTGTGTACAACGTTTTCCTGGTTCTGCTCCTCTTGCTCTGCATCACTTCCTGCAGGTTGTTCCTGTCTCCATGGAATTCCTCCACTTTATTATTCCTTTGAGCACAATAGTATTCCATCACCAACATATACCACAATTTGTTCAGCCATTCCCCAATTGAAGGGCATCCCCTCATTTTCCAATTGTTTGCCACCATAAAGAGCACTGCTATGAATATTCTTGTACAAATCTTTTTCCTTATTATCTCTTTGGGGTACAAACCTAGCAATGCTATGGCTGGATCAAAGGGCAGACAGTCTTTTATCACCCTTTGGGCATAGTTCCAAATTGCCCTCCAGAATGGTTGGATCAATTCAAAACTCCACCAGCAGTGCATTAATGTCCTGACTTTGCCACATCCCCTCCAGCATTCATTACTTTCCTTTGCTGTCATGTTAGCCAGTCTGCTAGGTGTGAGGTGATACCTCAGAGTTGTTTTGATTTGCATCTCTCTGATAAGAAGAGATTTAGAGCACTTTTTCATGTGCTTATTAATAGTTTTGATTTCTTTAACTGAAAATTGCCTACTCATGTCCCTTGCCTTGCCCATTTATCAATTGGAGAATGGCTTGATTTTTTTTTTTACAATTGGTTTAGCTCTTTATGAATTTGAGTAATTAGACCTTTGTCAGAGGTTTTTGTTATGAAGATTATTTCCGAGTTTGTTGCTTCCCTTCTGATTTTGGTTGCATTGGTTTTGTTTGTACAGAAACTTTTTAATTTGATGTAATCAAAATTACTGATTTTACATTTTGTGATTTTTTTCTAGCTCTTGCTTGGTTTTAAAGTCTTTCCTTTCCCAAAGGTCTGACATGTATACTATTCTGTGTTCACCTAATTTGCTTATAGTTTCCTTCCTTTTATTCAAGTCATTCACCCATTCTGAGTTTATCTTGGTGTAGGGTGTGAGATGTTGATCCAAACCTAATCTCTCCCACACTGTCTTCCAGTTTTCCCAGCAGTTTTTATCAAATAGTGGATTTTGGTCCCAAAATCTGGGATCTTTGGGCTTATCATAGACTGTCTTGCTGAGGTCTCTTACCCCAAGTCTATTCCACTGATTTTCCTTTCTGTCTCTTAGCCAGTACCAAATTGTTTTGATGACCACTGCTTTATAGTATAGTTTGAGATCTGGGATTGCACTCTATCCATTCTTGGTACCTTCTATGTCACTGCTGAACAGACCTATTTCTTTCAGCTGGTTCTTAGTCTTCCTGCCCTCAGGGACACTGTGAACAGCTTGTGTGGAAAAGGGGTTATTTTTTTTCTCAGTTGTCCCAAAGAGCATCATTAGGCATTGTGGACAGGATTTACAAGCAGACAGATGGAGGCTTGTCTTCCAGGAAAACTTCCTAATGACCAGAGCAGTGCAAAAGTGGAATAGGTTGCCTCTAGAGAGGAAATAGTTTTCCCATCACTGAAAGTTTGCAGATAAATATTGAGACCTCTTGTCTAGCATGAGATAGTGTCAAGAATCACATAGAAATGGATCCCTGTGGGGCAGCTAGGTGACCCACTGGCTAGAGAGACAGGCTTGGAGACTGGAGGTTCAAATCTGGCCTCAGACACTTACTACATCTATGACTCTGGGCAAATCACTTAATTCTCACTTCCTAACTCTTAGGTCTCCTCTGCCTTGGAATTGATAGATTGATGTCTCAATTCTAAGACAGAAGGTAAGGGTTTATATATGTAACATTATAAGGTTTGCAAAGAGTTTTTTAATCTCCTTTGATCTTCACAACAACCTTGTGAGGTAGGTGCTATTATTATCTGTCATTTTACAGAGGAGCAAACTGAGGTAGAAAAAGGTTAATGACTTGCCTAACATCATATAATGAGATCTAAGATACTGAGGCAATTTTCCTTTATAATTTCTTGAAATATGATGTCTAGGCTCTTTCTTGATCATAGCTTTCAGGTAGTCCAATAATTTTTAAATTATCTCTCCTTGATCTATTTTCCAGGTCAGTTATTTTTCTGATGAGACAGTTCACATTTCTCCTATTTTTTCCCATTCTTTTGCCTTTGTTTTGTTGTTTCTTAATGTCTCATGAAGTTATTTGCTTCGACTTGCCCAATTCTAATTTCCAAAGAATTCTTTTCTTCAGTGAACTTTTGTGACTCCTACCATTAGGCCAAGTCTATTTTTTTAAAAGATATTTTCTTCTGCATTTTTTGTGCCTCATTTACCAAGCTATTGATTCTCTTTTCAAAATTTTCTTGTATCACTCTAATCTCTTTTCCCAATTCTTCTTTTACCTATTCTTCTTTATAGGCCACAAGGGAACTGAATCAGGTGCCATGGGCTTCTGCCTGGGAAGGCAATCAGTCCGTCTATGGCATAAGCCCTAGGGGGATGGGAGCAGCCAGGTGGCTCAGTAGATTAAGAGCCAGACCTGGAGACAGGAGATCCTGGGTTCAAATCTGGCCTCAGAAACTTCCTAACAGTATGATCTTGGACAAATCACTTAACCCCAGTTGCCTAGTCCTTGTTGTTCTTTCCCTTGAAACTAATACACAGTATTGACTCTAAGATAGAAGGTAAGAATTTTTTTTTAAAGCCATAGGGGGATACAGGAAACTAATAAGGTAGAAATTACCTGTTTGGACCATGAAGAATGATAACTTCCTTAAACATTTTTTCAGTTGATACCTTTTATTTTTATATCAGCTTCAGTACCAAATAGATCACTTCTCTGACACCCCACCCAGAGAACTATTTGTAACCAAAAAGAGATAAAAATATTTTAAAGGCCTTTTTGGAAAAACTTAGAAATATCTCACCTGAGGGTAACAGAATCTACTCTGTAAAACAGCCCCCTCCTCTGTATAGAAGGTGGGAACATCCCTTTTCTCATCTTTTCTTTTTCCCCAGGGTCTTCTTTGCTCATAATTAACAGCATCCCATTTCTTTGGGGTGGGGATGTTGGTGTCTTCCATTTACAGTGCAGTAGCAATTGAGGATATTATTTTCCTGATTTGCTTACTTTAAGGTTCAGTTCAGGTGTGCCTTCCTAATCACCTGAGCCTGAAGAATTCTCCTGAACCAATCATCCCTTTTCCTTTGTGAGTCAATATTCCTCTTGAAATCTAGGACAGTTGGGATGGTCAAAGGGAAGGAAGGGTTGGTGCCAGAAATGACCGTCTTGTCTTGGCATTGCCAGCAAACGGGACCTAGTCTGTGGGGGAGTCTCTGGACCCAGAGTGCCAAGCAGGCTCAGGGACTGAGAAGAGGCTCTTCTATGGGTCCTCATTATCTTCCCCTGTAGAATGTAAGCTTCTTTTTTTTTAAACCCTTACCTTCTGTTTTGGAATCAATACTGTGTATTGGCTCCAAGGCAGAAGAGGGTTAAGGGCTAGGCAATGGGGGTTAAGTGACTCGCCCAGGGTCACACAGCTGGGAAATATCTAAATCCAGATTTGAACCCAGGACCCATCTCTAGGCCTGACTCTCCATCCACCAAGCTACCCAGCTGCCCCCAGAATGTACGCTTCTTAAGGGCAGGAATGATTTCACTTCTGTCTCTGTATCCCTAGTATCTAATAGCAATATCTGACTCACAACAATTGCTTACTATCTGCTTGCTGATTGATTGATTGGTTAGTTACAATGCTGGAGTGGAAAATATGATACAATATTTTATATTTTAATATAATATATTATTTTTTATATATTATATTAAAATATCATATGAAAATATGATAAATAAAATATCATATGAAAATATGAACTTAGAAGTCCAGGTTCAAATCCTGCCCATTCCCCTTGCTACTTGTGAGCCCCTGGACAAATCAATGACCCTCTCTAAAGTCTCAGATTCCTCAGCTGCAAAAGGAGGTGATGGGTCCAACAGAGATCTCTCTCTCTCTTCATTCAAAGATATTTTATTTTTCCAATTACATGCAATAACAACTTTTAACATGTGTTTTCCAAAGGGACAAGCTCCATATTGTCTCCCTCCCTCCCTCTCTTTCTCTCCCCTCTCGGAGAGGAAAAGCAATTTGGTGAGGGTTATATGTGTATTATTATGCAAAATAGGCTTCTCTCTTGGTCTTGTGAAGAGCACTCATGGAAAACCCAAATCCCTAAATGACAAGATAAACTACAGTGAAAAGCCGTCCACTTGGATCTGCATTCTGGCCCCAAGCGTCCTTCCTCTGGAGATGGATAGATAGCGTTCCGTGCTGTAAATCCTTCAGAGTTGTCCTGGATCGCTGTCCTGCTGAGAGTAGCGAAGTCTTTCCCAGTTGCGGAGCTCCCTTTGAGCCTTCAATTTCCATTTCTATGATCCTTGTGCCGGGGTCAAGAGAGCGGAACATTTCAGAAGGGGCTGAGGGATCACACGAAGAGCTCTGCACTTGGGAGTTCTGATGGCCCCAGCGCCGATTCGGATCAGACTCTTACTAGCTGGGTGACCCTGGGTGAGTCACTTAACCTCTGTTTGCCTCAGTTTCCTTATCTGGAAAATGGTAAAACCATCTCTCCCACCAAGTTGTAATGAAGAAAGTGCCTCGTCAATATGAAGAGGATACACGAATAGATAGTATTCTTTTCCGAAGGATTCGTGAAGGAAAAAGCCCCAGGGCTGAAGGCAAAGGGTCCTTCCACGTGTCCCAGAAGAACTGGAACCCTGGCAAACTGAAACAGCAGGTCACGTTCCTGACCGAGTCCAAGGCTGATGTCTGCCAATTCTGCCCCAGACCTACCCCAGCGAGATCTCTCCAAGGAGGGACAGGACGGCAGCGTGCAAGACCTACCCGAAGTGAGGAAGGCTGTCAGGCTCCCGAGAGTGCCAGCAGAACCTCAGTTTAGCTGCAGGGAGAATGAGGGGAGGAATGTCACCGAGCAGGACTAGCCTTCACCACATGGCAGGAATCTAAGAGACCTGGGAAAGTCCCACCTCCCGCCAGTCAGCGGCTCCCCAGCCCTCCTTCTTGTTTGCTGAGGCCCAAGACTGCTTCATCCAGAAACAAAACAAAAACAAAGAAATAAAGAAAAAAAAGATTGCTTCACCCAGAGTAGAAGGCACAGAACCCAGAGACAAGGAGAAACTCTTGCCAGAGGCTTTCCTAAACAGAAGCTCATAACATTTAAGAAAAATAATTTTGATAACAGTGTTCTAAAAGAACTAATTTCCTCTGTAATCCTATATATTTTGTGTAGTGCATTTAAAACCATAATTCTACGATGGGATCCATAGGCTTCATCAAGCTGCCCGATGGGTCCAAGACATAAAATAAAGATGGAGAACCCCTTCTCCCACACAGGGTTGGTGAGGGATCCCCAGAGATTTTTGTGGACCCAGTTCTGATTGGGGATGGAGATAAACAACACAGTCCGGTGAGAGGAAGGGAAGCTCATGGAGTCAGAAGACACCCCCCCAGAAAAATCTTAGCTTCTCAGTGGACCTCTAGAGATGATGTCTAAGCTTTTTGCTAACCGCTTGAGAGTTTCCTTATGGATCAGTCCCCCTTCCCATCCTGCCCCCATATCTCTATGATCTGAGGAGGCTTCCCAAGTACCATTATTCCCTGCCTCCCAGAATCTCCAAGTTGGATGGAATCACAAAGATCTTTTAGTTAGGGACCATCATTTTCCCCATCAATGATCCCTGAATGTTCTTTGCCCAGAAAATGGGTACCTTCAGAGCCCAATCAGCCCAGGAACAAGGGGAGAGTTGGGAATCATCCCCCTCCCAGAGCTGCCCCCAAAAGAGGGAGATTCATAGGGCAGGAACACGGTGGTCCTCAGGAGGGGCTTCTTCTTTGCAAATCTGTCCCACCCAGAGTGGGGGTAACATGGCCTTTTGCTTCTAGGAGAAACCCTTGGACAAGCCATAGAACCCTAAATTCCATCCTAGAGCCCCCATGCTCCAATGTGGCCTTTTGCTTCTAGGAGAAACCCTTGGACAAGCCACAGAACCCTAAATTCCATCCTAGATTCCCCATGCTCCGACATGGCCTTTTGCTTCTAGGAGAAACCCTTGGACAAGCCACAGAACCCTAAATTCCATCCTAGAGCCCCCATGCTCCGATGTGGCCTTTTGCTTCTAGGAGGAACCCTTGGACAAGCCACAGAACCCTAAATTTCATCCTAGAGCCCCCATGCTCCAATGTGGCCTTTTGCTTCTAGGAGAAACCCTTGGACAAGCCACAGAACCCTAAATTCCATCCTAGATTCCCCATGCTCCGACATGGCCTTTTGCTTCTAGGAGAAACCCTTGGACAAGCCACAGAACCCTAAATTCCATCCTAGATTCCCCATGCTTCGATGTGGCCTTTTGCTTCTAGGAGAAACCCCTGGACCAGCCACACAGGCAGTGGGATGTGGACCCAGCCTTGGAGTCAGGAAAATCTGGTTTCATTCCTTGATTTCATTGATCTAGAGACAGAAATGACCTTCGAGGCGATCTAGCCCCACCATTTTACAGATGAATAAACCGAGTTTGCCTGCGGCCCTACAACAATGGATTTGAACCTCATTCTAGTTATGTGACTTATCCACTCGTTTATAAAATGGGGATAATAATACAGATAGGGCTCACGTCACCGGGCTCTGGTGAGGTCAATGGAAAGCACTTTGGATGCTTTAATACAGATCAGTGATTGTTTCTCGTCCGAGAACGTGGCCTCTTTTTGCCACTTTGGGGCACATCATTTCCCTCTTCTGAGTCTCGGTTGCCTCATTGGTCACATGGCAGGAATGGACCAAATAAGACCTGATGTCCCCCTTTGCTTAAAGCTCTGCGGAGCCAATGCATGGATTCAGCCCTGTTTTCTATGTGGCCACAAACAAGTTCTGGTCCTTCCCAAGCAAAAGCGACAAGCGTGAAGGCAACATCTGTCTTGGAGGTCTCAGGGAACAGCCCGGCATGTTTGGGGATGGCCTTGGAGAGAAGCAGGAGCAAAGAGAATCGGGTTTGGAGTGGAACTGGGGAGAGTGGCTGGTTCTTACCTGCTCCACTTGGGGCTTCTTGGCCCCCTGGTCCCCGGAGCTCCCCTCCGGCCACTCTCTGGGGGGCTGTCCAGCCCTGCCGGGCCTTTCTCGCCTCTCCCCAAACAGATCCTGCAACTGAACCACAAGAGGCAGAGATGAACATGGAGGCTGGAAGGGATGCACCGGGGAGGAGGGCATCCTCCAAGAGGAGTCTGGCAGGGATGCGCCGGGGAGGAGGGCATCCTCCAAGAGGAGTCTGGAAGGGATGTACCGGGGAGGAGGGCATCCTCCAAGAGGAGTCTGGAAGGGATGTACCGGGGAGGAGGACATCCTCCAAGAGGAGTCTGGCAGGGATGCGCCGGGGAGGAGGGCATCCTCCAAGAGGAGTCTGGCAGGGATGCGCCGGGGAGGAGGGCATCCTCCAAGAGGAGTCTGGCAGGGATGCGCCGGGGAGGAGGGCATCCTCCAAGAGGAGTCTGGAAGGGATGCGCCGGGGAGAAGGGCATCCTCCAAGAGGAGTCTGGAAGGGATGCGCCGGGGAGAAGGGCATCCTCCAAGAGGAGTCTGGAAGGGATGCGCCAGGGAGGAGGGCATCCTCCAAGAGGAGTCTGGAAGGGATGTACCAGGGAGGAGGGAATCCCCCAAGCGGAGTCTGGAAGGAATGCGCCGGGGAGGAGGGCATCCTCCAAGCGGAGTCTGGAAGGGATGCGCTGGGGAGGAGGGCATCCTCCAAGGATTCTGGCAGGGATGTGCTGGGGAGGAGGGCATCCCCCAAGCGGAGTCTGGAAGGGATGCGCTGGGGAGGAGGGCATCCCCCAAGCGGAGTCTGGAAGGGATGCACTGGGGAGGAGGGCATCCCCCAAGCGGAGTCTGGAAGGGATGCGCTGGGGAGAAGGGCATCCTCCAAGGATTCTGGCAGGGATGTGCTGGGGAGGAGGGCATCCCCCAAGCGGAGTCTGGAAGGGATGCGCTGGGGAGGAGGGCATCCACCAAGTGCATCTCCCAGTGTTCCAGCCAGAGGAGACACTACAAGGAGCTGGGATTTCCTGCCAGGCAGGAGTTGGGTAGAGGAGAGCATCCTTTCTGCCTGCCCTGCTGCAGGGCAATTTGTTATCTACTCGTCATCTCTGGAGATGGGGGAGCCTTGGCTTATGGTCCCCGACTTCCCTTCTGGCCTAGCTTCCAGGCCTCCACAGCCAGGGAGGCAAAGCCATCAGATTTTCCCCTTCTCAGTCGGCGGCAAGGGGCTACGTGTGTTCCCCCTCTTGGGAGCCTGGAAAGGGCATTGAAGGATGGACGGAGAAGGGCTAGATTCCGATGGGGGTGTCTCTGGCACGGTGTCAGGCCCTCAGGATGCTATTGGGGGGCACGGGCTTTCTTCATATCCCTCAAGATGAGGCCCCAAAGGGAATACTGGCAGGGAAGACCAGCTGGAGCCCCCTCTTTGGTGCTGGGCCCTCGTCCTCCCCCCCACCCCCGTACCTGTGCTGTCACCAGTCGGTGCTGCTCTTTAACCCGATCGATGTCCTTCAGGTCACTCCGGGGAGCTCGGCCCCCCCTTGGGCCATGCTTGGTGGGACCCTTGAATGGAAGATCACGGCTTTAGAGCTGGGAGGGTCCTCAAAGCCCCCTCCCACAGCCTCATTCTAGCGATGAGGACACTGAAGCCAAGAGAAATGAATGACGTGCCCAGGTGGCACGAGGAAGAGCGTGTCCCGCGTATTGTCCCAGCTGTATGACCCTGGGCAAGTCATTGAACTCCTCCATCTCAGTTTTCTCATCTAGAAAATCAGAATAGTAGCTCTGCCAGCATGGAGATGCTGTGAGGGTCTGATGAGCTGGCAGATAGAAAGCATCACTTATGGGGCAGCTGGGTGGCTCCGTGGATGGAGAGTCAGGCCTAGAGATAGACAGTCCTGGGTTCAACTATGGCCTCAGACACTTCCTAACTGTGTGACCCTGGGCAAGTCACTTGACCCCCATTGCTTAGTCCTTACCACTCTTCTGCCTTGGAACCAATACACAGTATTGACTCCAAAACGGAAGGTAGAGGTTTTTTTTTTTAAAAAAAAGAAAGCATCCCCTAAATGCGGTGATGATGAGAAGTAGGGATGGTCCTAAGTGTCCAAGGAAGGATGTTGTGTGCCTTCAAGGCGACCATTCTCCCTAGCCCCCTCTTGGGGAGCAGCGGGGTATGGAGGAGATCAGTGGAAGGGGGGACCAGGACCGCCAGAGTTACTTGAGAGCCCGGCCGGCCCCTTCCTTTTCCTGCTCTGGCTCATCCCTGGTTCCCCCAAGGAAAAGTCTGAGGTCTTCCTTGGTCTGGGAGGAGGGAGAACAGAGGGAAGTGGCCAGAGCTCACTCACCTCCACGGCTTTCTGAAGCGGTCCCACAGCCTTCGCCTTCTCCTCTGCTGGTCTTGAAGATGCTGCCCAACCTGGAGGTACCCCGGGGCCAAAAGCTAGAAGGGAACAAGCCCTCCTGGTCACCCTGGCTCTGCCCCTGACTATGGAGGGGGACTTGGCTCAGAGAAGAGAGATGGGTGACCCTCAGGGAAGGGAGAACCCTGAACTCCCTTGCTAAGGGATGGGATTTGCAAGGGACATGTAAAAGCACAGGAATATTAAAAAAAAAAAACAACCCACCTTACCTTCCATCTTAAAATCAATACTCAGTATCAGTCTCAAGGCAGAAGAGCAGTCAGGGCTGGGCAAGGGGGGGAGGTTAAGTGACTTGTCCAGGGTCACACAGCTAGGAAGTGTCTGAGGCCAGATTTGAACCCAGGAGCCCCAGTCTCCAAGCCTGGCTCTCTCCCCACACACGTCACCGAGCTGCCCCTAAACACGGGCCCATTTACAAAGCCTTTGCAAAGCAGGAAGGTCTAGGGCCCACGAGCCACTCACAAGTGAGTTCCCATCCTCTAGATACAGCCTACATCTTAGACCAGGGCGAGCCTCCTTAAGGAGCAGTGGGTCCTTTCTGTCTAGCAGGCGATGGGGAACTCACCTTGAAGCATGGCACCCAGCTGTTCCAGAAAGGCATTACAATGGGGGCAGTGGCCCTGGGGAACCCCCTCCCAGCCAGTTCGGGGTCCCCTCTTCAGGTCTTCTGGGGCCAACTGACTGGAGCCCAGGCGGGAGTTCAGAGAGAGTTTCTAGGTAGGAGAATGTGAGTGTTCTTGAACCATCTTGGCTGAGCCAAAGGCAAGCCAACGGTGACATTTTGGTCGATTTCCAGTCACTTGGCGCCCAGGATGGGCCTGTATTTCTGGGACATCCTCCTCTTCTCCCCATGGAGAGTCTTCATTCCTGGTCCCACTCCTGCCCCTCTGGCCACTCTTCCCCAGGGGCCTTGCCCCAGCCCCCAGCCCTGCTCCCCCCCTGGAGCTACGTCCTTGGCCCCTACCTTAAGCAGGGAGGAGGGCGTCATCTCCAGCTCCCCCTGCTCAGAGGCCCTCGGTGTCTGGGGCTCCTTCAGGGCCCGCTCCCTGGGGATATAAACTTTAAATTAAATAGATTTCACAGTTCAAAGCCCATCTGTGTTGGGAAAGGCTCACAGCCTTCCCCCCAGATAGGATCTCTACAGGGAAATGGAGGAGTAACCAAGGAACCAACATAGGAGGTCCCAAGGGACCCTAATGACCATTCCTGGCTGGGTGCCTTTATGGACCCTTGAAGAAACTGAGGCCCAGACTGGGGAACTCCATCCACACCCCAGATATAGAGGGACCTTTAACTAGACCCATTGCTTTCAAAGTCAGGCATTCACAAGTCCTTTAACTTCTTGGGGCCTCATTTTCCTTAATGGTACAATTGAGGGGGCCCTAGCACTAAATCTATAACTGTATACAGGATCGCAAAGCACAGTGGATAGAGGACCAAGCCAGGAAGACTCATCTACCTGAATTCAAATCTAGTCTCAGGCACCTACTAGCTATGTGACCCTGGGCAAGTCACTTAACCCTGTTTGCTTCCATTTCTTCATCTGTAAAATGAGCTAGAAAAGGGAATGATAAATACTAGCTGTATGACCCTGGGCAAGTCATTTAACCCTGTTTGCCTCTGTTTCTTCATCGGTAAAATGAGCTGGAAAAGGAAATGGTGAACCACTCCAGTATCTCTGCCAAGAAAACCCCAAATGAGCCACCATAGAAAAACAGCTGAAACAGAGGACCTCCGGGAAGGAGTGGAAGGCGCAACAAGGGAATCGCCAGTGACTCTTTTAGGGTCCAGCTGCTCCAATGGGAAAATCTTGTCCCAATCACAGCAGGCTAGTGGCTATGGCTAGGCTTTGGGGCCAGTCTGTGGAGGGGATGGAGTAGAGCAGGACGTGTTGGAACTTTCTCCCTGAGCATGAACCAGAAGCCACTCGCTCTCCTGAGCGAATCGCCCCCCTATTACGGGGGAAACAGAGACGTGGCGTGTGCCTGGGGGAGGGGGGGAATACTGAGAACTGAAGCACTTTCATTTCCGGCACCCCGGGGCAGGTGTGAAATGAGGACGTGTCCCGAGGCTTTGAGGAAGAGTTCTTTAAGGCTCTGCCCCTCTGGCGCAGGTCCTGCCCTTCCTCTGTCTCTGGTGCCAGCTGGATCGTGCCCTGGAGCTCTTGGCCCGCTGTCAATGCCTTTAAGGCAAGGCTGCCCAAAGCCAGTTTACTCCAGGTACAAGGGGATGCGGAAGGTTCCTCCTCAGTGCCGGGCACCCCTGTGCCCATCCCCACCGGGAGTGCTCTGGACTTGCCAGCTCGGCTGGCACGGGAGGGCAGCCAGGAATCAGGCAGAGGACGATGCCTCCTGTGCAGCTTTCCAAGACCAGGAGCCACGTTTCCCCCCTAAAACGAGGAGCTCTCCAAGGGCAGAGGATGTCCCGAACCACAGTGCCTAGCCCGGGGTCCATGATTCAAAGGGGTCCAAACATGAGCTCTCTGGCCATCTAATTGGCATCAGTTCCTCCTTCTAGAAAGATAACCCCTGATACCTTCCCAGCCACCAGACAACAGGCTGGCCATGATGGATAGTCCTGGGCGCCCGCCACCCCCAGGCTGCTGGCTCTGCCAGGAAAGAGACTCTGCCTGCGCTTGGGTTCTCCGTTCCCCCAGGAATGAGAAGGGTTCCTGTCCCGGGGCACAGGGTGTGTGTGAGTGCAGGAGGATCCCCGCTTCAGAGAGGCATCCTGTCCATGCTGGTTAAAAGAACTGAGAGTGGGGACCTCGCCGGGACTCAGAGGAGAGAAAGGCAGGCTCAGAGCCGGGAGATTTTGGGTTTAAATTGAACCTCAGATACTTTTTAGCAGTGTCACTTAACTCCCATTGCCCTTATCTGCCTCAGAACCGAGGCCATCTTGCTTCTAAGATAAAATTCTAAATTAAAAAATATATATTTTTTTAATTTAAAAACATTTTTTATATTTTTTAAATTAAAAAATTTTAATTAAAAATTCTAAGACGGTAAGGATTTTTAAAAAGAAGAACTGGCATTGTTTAGTGTTACCAAGAGAAAATTAAAGGGGAATAACTACTGAGTCAGAGGCCCCAGGGTCTCATTCTGCCTCTTCTGCCTAGTACCAATTGTAACTTAAGCCTGAATTCTTTAACTTCACACCTCAATTTCTTCTTCTTTAAAATGGAGAGATTGTATTAGAAAATCCTTAAGGTCTTTTCCAGCTAGGATACTATGGTTCAACAGCTGAGATGGCAACACAGCAAAGCACTGTGGAGTGCTCAGGGCATGTTGGAACACAAAAGACAACACAGCCATCCAATGCAGCTGAGGAAGTCTCCAGGTGTAACGACTTTTCCTGCCACTGGACCCAGGCTTCCAACGCTGAGAGAGTGGGACTGTCTCTGTGCATCGACTTTTCCACTTAAATCTCCTTCACGCACAAGTGTTTTTGTGCACACTCATCTATATACCATAGATGAAAGCGCACAAAGACAATCATCATCCTCGGTTACCGAGAGACTACTAACTAAACTAAAACTATGGCATAATGGCTCTCTTCAGATACCATAAGGCTGTCATGTGGAATAGACAGAAAAATATCCTGAATCTCTTGGCAGAGGGGAATTAGGGCCAGTGGGTATAAGTAGGAGGCAGATTTTATCTAAAGATTAAAATTCTTTTTAAAAATTTTCTTACCTTCTGTCTTAGAATAAGTGGTAACTATTGATTCCAATGCAGAAGAATGGAAAAGGCTTCACCCCAAGGCAATTGGGGTTAAGAAACTTTCTCAGAGTCATATAGCTAGGAAGTTATATAATCTGAGGCAAGATTTGAACCCAAGACCTCCCATCACTGGGCCTGGCTCTCAATCCAATGAAGCACCTTGCTGACCCTTAAGCAGTATCTCTTTCTTCCTTTCTTCCCTCCCCCTTTTCTTCCTTCCTTCCTTCTTTTCTTTCTCCCTTCTCCCCTTTTTTCCTCTTTTCTTCCTTCTTCCCTCCCTCCCTCCTTCCTTCCTTCCTTCCTTCCTTCCTTCCTTCCTTCCTTCCTTTCTTTCTTTCTTTCTTTCTTTCTTTCTTTCTTTCTTTCTTTCTTTCTTTCTTTCTTTCTTTCTTTCTTTCTCTCTTTCTCTCTTTCTCTCTTTCTTTCTCTCTTTCTCTCTCTTTCTTTCTTTCTCTTTCTTTCTTTCTTTCTTTCTTTCTTTCTTTCTTTCTTTCTTTCTTTCTTTCTTTCTTTCTTTCTTTCTTTCTTTCTTCCTTCCTTCCTTCCTTTCTTTCCCTCTTTCTCTCTTTCCTTCCTTCGTCCTTCCTTCCCTTCTATATTATAATCAATCCTAAATGTTACTTCCAAGATAGAGTGGGTAAAGCCTAGGCAATTGGTGTTAAGTGACTTGCCTAGGGTCACACAGCTAGGAAATGTCTGAGGCCACATTTGAACCTAGAGCCTCCCATCTCCAGGTTTAGCTTTCTATCCCTGATCTATATGGCTGCCCCTTCAATCTCTTTCTAACAAGTTTTTTGGTTGTTGTTTAATTGTTTCCGTCATTATCCTATTTGGGATTTTCTTGGCAAAGATAAATTAAATAGATAGATAGATGGACAAATGGGTGGAAGGATGGATAGATAGATAGATAGATAGATAGATAGATAGATAGATAGATAGATAGATAGATAGATAGATGATGGATGGATAGATGGATGGATGGATGGATGGATGGATGGATGATGGATGGATGGATGGATAGATAGATAGATAGATGGATGGATAGATAGATAGATGGATGAATTGATGGATAGATTTTTTTTTTTTGCAGATGAGGAATGAAGGCAAACAGGGTGAAGTGACTTGCCCAGGGTCATGCAGCTAAGGAGCATCTGAGATGGGATTTGAATTCAGGTCTTCCTGACTAGTCCCAGGGCTCTGTCTAGGGAGCCACCTAAGTGACTTTTAACAAGGAGAACCCTTGGTAAGTGCTCATCCCTCGAATCTACTGCAGGTGGCCACGGGATGCCCAGCTCTGGGCCATGCCAGAAGGGGTAGTCGTGCCCTGGTGGAAGGGGACTTCCATGTCTGAGGCTCTCCGACTCTAGAAGGATGTTACTTGGAAAAGGATCAAAGACAGGCTCCAGGCAGAAGTGCACTTAGCAGACTGGCTCGTGATGGCAGTGGACAGCCCAGAGTGCCTGGCCCTGAGCATCTCAGAGAGAGGAGGGGAGGGAAGAGAAAGCCTTGGGCGGCTGGGGCCGAGGGGCCGAGTGTGCGTCGCCCCTTCTTGCATTCCCCAGCCAGCCCTCCCTTCCTCTCCTTCCCGGCTCCTTCTTACGTCTCCTCCAGCTTCTGTTGCAGAGATGACACGAGGCGCTCCAACCTCAGGTTCTCGCTCCTGCACGCCATGAGCTAAAGAGAGGGAGGCGGTAATGATGGAGAGGGGGAGGGGGCCAGCAAAGAAGTGAGCCCTTCCCCTTCAGGCCGCTCTCCCTTGGGCCACCCACCATGGGCAAATCTCTTCTCCTCTCTGGGCCTCCATTTCCTTATCTGTAAAATGGCCTCCAGGGTCTCTCCTGGTTCTTGGAGCCCATAGAGGAATGGACGTCCGATGGGCCCTCCCGATATCGGTGCCTCTCACTGTGTGACCGTGGCCAAGTCACTTCACCCCTCTGATGCTTAATGTCCTCTGTGCAATGGGAATAATAACAGCACCCACCTCACAGAGTTGTGATGAGGACCAGAAAGAGAATGTAGATGAGGCATTTGTTAAAGCGCCTAAAAACCCCAAACCTGACCTTCCATCTTGGAGTCAGGACGGTGTCTTGGTTCCAAGGCAGAAGAGCGGTCAGGGCTGGGCAAGGGGGGTCAAGTGACTGGCCCAGGGTCACTTGTTAAAGCGCTGGGTCAATGCCAGACATGGATCCTTTGAGAGGCCTGGGGTCACGTGCCAGCAGAATTGTTCCCTCCTGAGTGCACCCCAAGGGCAAGCTCTGAGGCTTCTCCACATCACTGGCCACCCAGGAGGCACCAGGACTGGAGAAATAGGGAAATGTCCCACTCCGAGAGTAAAGGTGCCCCTGGATTTCCAGCCATGGCGGGAAGAGCCTTCCTAACCCCCACAACGCTGAGAGGTAGGGCATTCCAGCACGGATGTCCCCATTTTACAGATGAGGAAACTGAGGCTCAGAGAACCAAAGAGATTTACTTTCAGAAGAGCCCAGAGAGTTTTCTGGGGAGAAATTCAAACCGAGGCTCTAGGACTCCAAACTGAGGTTCCTTCAGCTTCCCTGGACTAACTTGAGGGAACGTGAAAAGGGTGGGACCTCCTTGGGGGGAGTGGGGGTGGGGGTGGGATTCCAGAATGAAGGAGAGGGTCCAACTCATTAGCTCTTGGATTTTTTCCTGCTCAGTCGCCTCCTACAGCAGCTCCCTCAGCTCCTGCCTAACTGTCCTCTGATTAGCCACCTCCTCCCCATGCTCAGGGGAGACTCCCGGGACCTCCCCAAGGCCTGGCACCCAACGCTGGACAGAGACTTTGCAAAGGCAGGAGCATGCAGGGGGCCCGAGAGTTGGGCATACCTGGTACTCAGCCGTCTCTGGCTGTTGCTGTCCACAGTCCTGGGTGGTGAGCAGAGAAGCCTGGAGACAGACAGACAGACAGACAGACAGACAGACAGACAGATAGACAGACAGACAGACACAGGAGGATGAGGTCTGGAGATACCCAGAGGAGAGACTAATTAGCTAGCAATAGTTCGGTAAGGATCTCAGGCACCAGAATGGAAGAGTCTGTAGGACCAGGCAAGCCTTCTTCTTTTAGAATCAATATTAAGTATCGGTTCCAAGGCAGAAGAACGGCAAGGGCTAGGGGGTTGGGGCCAAGTGACTTGCCCAGGGACACACAGCTAAGTGTCTGATCCAGCTATGACTGAACTCCTGAAGGAACCTTGGAAGGCTCTCCTATGTCCTCCTGCTTAGGATTCTTGGCTTTTCTCCCAGGTCAGCAGAGATTGACTCCTGCCATGGGCATCCCTTAGCTTCTCAGAGAGGCATCACAGGAGAGTGGAAAATGCTGGAAAAGTGGAAAAGTGCTGGATACAAAGTCAGAGAATCTGAATTCAAATCTTGACCCCGATGCTTACTAGCTGTGTGACTTTGAGTAAACTCTCTAGGCCTCAGTTTACTCGCCTCTAAAATGAAATGGGTTGAGCCATTCTCTGATTGATAAATGGGCAAGGGACATGGATAGGCAGTTCTCAGCCAAAGAAATCAAAGCCATTAATAAGCACATGAAAAAGTGTTCTAAATCTCTTCTAATCAGAGAGATGCAAATCAAAACAACTCTGAGGTATCACCTCACACCTAGCAGATTGGCTAACATGACAGCAAAGGAAAGTAATGAATGCTGGCGGGGATGTGGCAAAGTAGGGACATTAATTCATTGCTGGTGGAGTTGTGAACTGATCCAACCATTCTGGAGGGCAATTTGGAACTATGCCCAAAGGGCGATAAAAGACTGTCTGCCCTTTGATCCAGCCATAGCACTGCTGGGTCTGTACCCCAAAGAGATAATAAGGAAAAAGACTTGTACAAGAATATTCATAGCTGCACTCTTTGTGGTGGCCAAAAATTGGAAAATGAGGGGATGCCCATCAATTGGGGAATGGCTGAACAAATTGTGGTATATGTTGGTGATGGAATACTATTGTGCTCAAAGGAATAATAAAGTGGAGGAATTCCATGGAGACTGGAACAACCTCCAGGAAGGGATGCAGAATGAGAGGAGCAGAACCAGGAGAACATTGTAGACAGAGATGGATACACTGTGGTACAAGAGAACGTAATGGACTTCTCCATTAGTGTCAATGCAATGTCCCTGAACAACTCGGAGGAATCTATGAGAAAAACCACTATCCACATCCAGAGAAAGAACTGTGGGAGTAGAAACACAGAAGAAAAACAACTACTTGAATACAGAGGTCAAGGGGGATATGAACATCCTAGTGTAAACACCAACATGGAAATAGGTTCTGATCCAGGACACATGGAATACCCAATGAAATTGCGCATTGGCTATGGGAAGGGCAGGGGGAGGGGAGGGAGGAATAGATTACAATTTTTGTAACCAAGGAATATTTGAAATTGACCAAATTAAAAATTTTTTTAAAGAATACTTAAGAGTCTTAGGGACTAGGGAAAGAAAAGTAAGATTTGTGTCTTGGACTTAAATCCCAAAGCTTAATATGAAGTAAGAAATGATTTAGGAATGATCAATCTAAATGATACTTTAAAATGTTGATAAGAAAAAGGGCGTCTCACACCTTTAACATCCTACTTAATAGGAGTATTGACTCTACAATAGCATTTTTGAACCTTTCAATCTAATTAAAATAAATGAAATGAAAAAAAAACCTAAATAACTAAATAAAATGAAATGGGTTGGCCTAGATAATCACTAAGGTTCTGTCCAACTCTAAATAGGAGATTTTATGATCTGTCTCCTCGGAACGCCTACAGAATATGGTCAGACTGTCAGCCTTGAATTATTCTCTAATTGGTCCATCTGTGGGCTTTGTCTCCCCAACTAGACTGGGAGCTCTCTGGGAAAAGGAACCCCTTCTCTGGTCCCCAAGAAGTGTAGCTGGGTATGGAGTTGAGCACCCATTGGAGCCAGTGAAAGCTGGTTCGCTTTGACTTTGTGATCCATGTTGGTTGGAGTCTGCACTGTCCAGGTTCAGAGGCTGGAAAAGGCCTTTGCCCAGTCCCCCAAGACCCCATAATTCATCTCTGTGGCCCACAACAATGGCGGCTGTGGACTGAAGGCTCTGAAGGGGAGGATCTTACTCTGCCCAAGGTCCTGATCCTGAGGTGGCTAAGTGGGTCCTCCTCCATAGATTTCTTAGGATGGACCCAACCCAATTGCACCAAGACTCCTGGAAGGCCTGCAGGGATCACTAGCCACTTGTAGCATGTTAGTCCAGAGATCCCTGGGCAGAGGGACAAGACACAACACCCCCTCACTCCCCCAGGATCCCAAGATCTTACCTTGGTCTCCTCTGATTTCCTCAGCTTCAGCTCCTGAAGTTCCTGCAAAGAAGTTCTCACATTTAAAGGTTGGGCTGGGAAGAGAGGGTAGAAGAGGGACCCAAGACCCTGGATGGACCCTGGACTCTTCTACCCCCAGCCATCCCCAGGAATGTCCTTCAGAGGTGTAGGGCCAAAGACTGGAGGGCACATTTTTTTTAAACGTTTACTCTTCATCTCAGAATCAATGCTTCATATTGGTTCCGAGGCAGAAGAGTGGTAAGGGAGATGCAATGGGGGTGAAGTGACTTGCCCAGGAAGTATTTAAGGTCATAATTGAAGTCAGGACCTTCTGTCTCTAGGCTTAGCTCTCAATCCACTGAGCCACCTAGTTTTCTCTGGGGTTAGGGGTTTGAGGGGAAGACAAACCAGTTGAGAACCAAGTAAATCCCCAAGAAAAAAATCTTGTGATCTGGGGTTAGCTTGAAGGTGGTCAGGGATTCTTACTGAGGTGAGGCTCTGAAGGTACTGCTCCCGCTCTTGCCCCAAGGCTCTCTCTGTCTGCAGCTGCTGTCTTAAGATTTCTGCCTCCGACAAGGGCCCAGGAGCTCCTGCTCCCTGACCCCCTTGGCTGTCTCTCTGAAATGGCCCAGGCAGTTTGGGCACCTGCGGACTGATAGGAGGAGAGGATTTTGGTGGCCTTCTCCCAACTGGGATGGGGGTGACATCTGTGATCCATTCATTCTTCTCCATCTCCCTAAAGTCATCCCCAGGGTGGATCTGAGGGGCATGGAGGGACCCGAGGAGCCTAGAACCCCCTGAGAGAACCAGTGGAATCACTGAATGAAGCTTAGAATCATTTAGTTCAACTACCTCATTTTACAGATGAGGAAACTGAGACCTAGAGAGTGGTGATGGAAGCTGCAAAGAGGCAAATCTAGGCTTGATATCAGGGAACACTTCTTAACAATGAAACAGGGGTCTGTGGGCTTTATTTTTCTCCCTTAAAAACAACAACAATTGAACTAATAAATAAAACTAGAAGCTAGTACTTTGAGAAAACAAACAAAATAGGCAAAGTACTGGTCAATCTAATTAAAAAAAGGAAAGAAGAAAAGCAAATTAACAGCATCAAAGATGAAAAGGGGGGACTCACTTCCAATGAAGAGGAAATTAAGGCAATCATTAAAAACTACTTTGCCCAATTATATGGCAATAAATATACCAATCTAGGTGATATGGATGAATATTTACAAAAATATAAATTGCCTAGACAAACGGAAGAAGAAATAGATTTCTTAAATAATCCCATATCAGAAAAAGAAATCCAACAGGCCATCAAAGAACTTCCTAAGAAAAAATCCCCAGGGCCTGAAGGATTCACAAGTGAATTCTATCAAACATTCAAAGAACAGCTACTCCCAATACTATACAAACTATTTAACATAATAAGCAAAGAGGGAGTTCTACCAAGTTCCTTTTATGACACAAACATGGTATTGATCCCAAAGCCAGGCAGGTCAAAAATGAAGAAAAAAAATTATAGACCCATCTCCCTAATGAATAGAGATGCAAAAAACTTAAATAGGATATTAGCAAAAAGACTCCAGCAAGTGATCAGGAGAGTCATCCACCATGATCAAGTAGGATTTATATCACGGATGCAGGGCTGGTTCAATATTGGGAAAACCATCCACATAATTGACCTTATCAACAAGCAAACCAACAAAAATCACATGATTATCTCAAGAGATGCAGAAAATGCCTTTGATAAAATACAACACCCATTCCTATTAAAAGCACTAGAAAGCATAGGAATAGAAGGGTCGTTCCTAAAAATAATAAACAGTATATATCTAAAAGCATCAACTAATATCATCTGCAATGGGAACAAACTAAAAGCATTCCCAATAAGATCAGGAGTGAAACAAGGATGCCCATTATCACCTCTACTATTTGACATTGTACTAGAAACACTAGCAGTAGCAATTAGAGAAGAAAAAGAAATTGAAGGCATTAAAATAGGTAAGGAGGAGACCAAGTTATCACTCTTTGCAGATGACATGATGATCTACTTAAAGAATCCTAGAGATTCAACCAAAAAGCTAATTGAAATAATCAACAACTTTAGCAAAGTTGCAGGATACAAAATAAACCCACATAAGTCATCAGCATTTCTATATATCTCCAACACAGCTCAGCAGCAAAAACTAGAAAGAGAAATCCCATTCAAAATCACCGTAGACAAAATAAAATACTTAGGAATCTATCTCCCGAGACAAACACAGGAACTATATGAACACAACTACAAAACACTCTCCACACAACTAAAACTAGATTTGAGCAATTGGAAAACCATTAACTGCTCATGGATAGGATGAGCCAATATAATAAAAATGACCATCCTACCCAAACTTATTTATCTATTTAGTGCCATACCCATTGAACTCCCAAAAAATTTCTTTACTGACACTCTACACCAAGATAAATTCAAAATGGGTGAATGACTTAAACATAAAGAAGGAAACCATAAGTAAATTGGGTAAACACAGAATAGTATACATGTCAGACCTTTGGGAGGGGAAAGACTTTAAAACCAAGCAAAACATAGAGTCACAAAATGTAAAATAAATAATTTCAACTACATCAAATTAAAAAGCTTTCGTACAAACAAAACCAATGTAACTAAAATCAGAAGGGAAACAAATTGGGAAAAAATCTTCATAGAAACCTCTGACAAAGGTTTAATTACTCAAATTTATAAAGAGCTAAATCAACTGTACAAAAATCCAAGCCATTCTCCAATTGATAAATGGGCAAGGGACATGGATAGGCAGTTTTCAGATAAAGAAATCAAAACTATTAATAGTCACATGAAGAAGTGTTCTAAATCTCTTATAATCAGAGAGATGCAAATCAAAACAACTCTGAGGTATCACCTCACACCTAGCAGATTGGCTAACATGACAGCAAAGGAAAGTAATGAATGCTGGAGGGGATGTGGCAAAGTAGGGACATTAATTCATTGCTGGTGGAGTAGTGAACTGATCCAACCATTCTGGAGGGCAATTTGGAACTATGTCCAATGGGCGCTAAAAGACTGTCTGCCCTTTGATCCAGCCATAGCACTGCTGGGCTTGTACTCCAAAGAGATAATGGGGAAAAAGACTTGTACAAGAATATTCATAGCTGCGCTCTTTGTGGTGGCCAAAAATTGGAAAATGAGGGGATGCCCTTCAAATTGGGGAATGGCTGAACAAGTTGTGGTATATGTTGGTAATGGAATACTATTGTGCTCAAATGAATAATAAAGTGGAGGAATTCCATGGAGACTGGAACAACCTCCAGGAAGTGACGCAGAGTGAGAGGAGCAGAGCCAGGAGAACATTGTACACAGAGACCGATACACTGTGGTACAAGAGAACATAGTGGACTTCTCCATGGGTAGCGGTGTAATGTCCCTGAACAATCTGCAGGAATCTAGGGGAAAAAACACTATTCATAAGCAGAGGACAAACTGTGGGAGTAGAAACACTGAGGAAAAGCAACTGCCTGACAACAGCGGATGAGGGGACATGACAGAGGACTCTAAACGAACACTCTAATGCAAATACTAACAACATGACAATGGGTTCGAATCAAGAACACATGTAATACCCAGTGGAATCATGCATTGGCTATGGGGGGTGGGGGTGGGGGAAGAAAATTATCTTTGTCTTTAATGAATAATGCTTGGAAATGATCAAATAAAATATTATAAAATTTTAAAAAAAAAGGATATCCAGGGAAATAATGAAAAAATACAAAGGAAGGGGGCCTTGCAGTCCCAGATCTCAAACTATACTATAAAGCAGTGGTTATCCAAACAATTTGGTACTGGCTAAGAGAAAGAAAGGAGGATCAGTGGAATAGACTTGGGGTAAATGACCTCAGTAAGACAGTCTATGACAAACCCAAAGACCCCAGCTTTTGGGACAAAAATCCACTATTTGACAAAAACTGCTGGGAAAACTGGAAGACAGTGTGGGAGAGACTAGGTCTGGATCAATACCTCACACCCTACACCAAGATAAACTCAGAATGGGTGAATGACTTGAACATAAAGAAGGAAACTATAAGTAAATTAGGTGATCACAGAATAATATACATATCAGACCTGTGGGAAGGGAAAGATTTTAAAACCAAGCAAGAGATAGAAAAAAATCACAAAATGTAAAATCAGTAATTTTGATTACATCAAATTAAAAAGTTTTTTGTACAAACAAAACCAATGCAACCAAATTGAGAAGGGAAGCAACAAATTGGGAAACAATTTTCATAATAAAATCCTCTGACAAAGCTCTAATTACTCAAATTTATAAAGAGCTAAAGCAATTGTACAAAAAATCAAGCCATTCTCCAATTGATAAATGGGCAAGGGACATGAACAGGAAGTTTTCAGCCAAAGAAATCAAAACTATTAATAAGCACATGAAAAAGTGCTCTAAATCTCTTATAATCAGAGATGCAAATTAAAACAACTCTGAGGTATCACCTCACACCTAGCAGATTGGCTAACATGACAGCAAAGAAAAATAATGAATGCTGGAGGGGATGTGGCAAAATTGGGACATTAATGCATTGCTTGTGGAGTTGTGATTTGATCCAACCATTCTGGAGGGCAATTTGGAACTATGCCCAAAGGGCGCTAAAAGACTGTCTGCCCTTTGATCCAACCATAGCACTGCTGGGTTTGTACCCCAAAGAGATAATGGGGAAAAAGACTTGTACAAGAATATTCATAGCTGTGCTCTTTGTGGTGGCCAAAAATTGGAAAATGAGGGGATGCCCTTTGATTGGGGAATGGCTGAACAAGTTGCGGTATATGTTGGTGATGGAATATTATTGTGCTCAAAGGAATAATAAAGTGGAGGAATTCCATGGAGACTGGAACAACCTCCAGGAAGTGATGCAGAGCGAGAGGAGCAGAACCAGGAGAACATTGTACACAGAGACTGATACGCGGTGATACAAGAGAACGTAATGGACTTCTCCATTAGTGGCAATACAACATCCGGGAATATTCTGCAGGGTCCTAGAAGAAAAAACACTATCCACAAGCAGAGGACAAACTGTGGGAGTAAAAACACCGAGGAAAAGCAACTGCTTGACTACAGGGGTGGAGGGAATATGACTGAGGAGAGACTCTAAATGAACACCCTAAAAAAAAAACCAAACAACATGGAAATGGGTTTGAAGCAAGGACACATGTGATACCCAGTGGAATCGTGCGTTGGCTAGGGGAGGGGCAGTGGGGGGGGGGAGGATAAGAAAAGGATCTTTGTTTCCAAGGAATATTGTTTGAAAATAACCAAATAAAATAATGTTTAAATTGAAAAAAATTAAAAATAAATATTTTTTAAAAGGGGGGAAAATAAAACATGGTTGAGAAGAGGGGACCATAGACTTTACCAAAGGGGTCCATGGCATACAAAAGTTTAGAAACTCCTGAATTTGAGTGGAATCCCAAAGGGAAATGAGTGGCTTCAACGAGGTCATGAATTCCTTCTTAGGAGAGAGTTTCAAACCAAGTTTGGATGGATGCTCACTTGTCTGATGTGATTTTGAGGACATATTTGTTTTGGAATAGGACTAAAGGGTCCAACCCATCTTACGACTTGTGACTCAATCAAAATCACTTTGAGAGTTAGTTTGACCATGGATAAGTCACTTATCCTCTCTTAGTCTCAGTTTCCTCATCTGTAAAATAGGGGTTTGACTTCCCTTTGGGTATGGTGAGGAGTAAATGAGATCGTATATGTAAATTACCCTGTGAGGCTATGAGAATTATAAGGAGACCAGAGATGGTGATGGGTATGTGTTCTTTACCTTTTCTGTGTCCTAGATCCATTGGGCAGTGTCTGGTGAAACCTATGGAACTCTTCTCAGAATTATGGGTATTTTTAAAATCTTTACCTTCTGACTTAGAATCAATACTAAGTATTGGTTCCAAGGCAGGAGAGCAGTAAGGGCTAGGCAACTGGGGTTAAGTGACTTTCCCAGGGACACACAGCTAGGAATTATCTGAGGTCAAATTGGAACTCAGGATTTCCCAACTCCAGGCTTAGTTCTATTCACCAAACCACCTAGAATCATGGTTTCACAGGCAGGTTTTAAACTAAAATATGGAGGATGCCAAAGGAAGATATTCATCCAAGTTCACGGAGCTCCTAAAATCTTTCCAACTTTATAAATTCTTATTTAAGGACTCCTGGTATATGGAAAGAGCCTTGGATCCAAAGGATCTGAGTTCAAGTCCTGTGTCTGATACCCATCACTTGGGTGTTCTTGGGCAACTCCCAATCTCCCTTGCCTTCAGTTTCTTCATTTGTATATGTGAAGGGTTGAACTTTTGTCTGCCTTTCAGCCCTACATCTATGATGCCTGACACATGGTAAATGCTTAATAAACGTTTGATGACTGACTGATCAAGGGCCAACCTGGGGTCTTCTCTTTGTTGCCTTGGGAGAAGGACTTCCCTTCTCTAAAGGTCTCAGTCTCCTTGTCTGTAAAATGGACGGGCCCTGGGAACCATTCGGGCTCTGACCCCATGGCCTCTTGAAGGTTTTAGCCATTGTTAATGGCAGAGTCAGCACTAGGGTTGCCATCCCATGGCTACCACCTGCCATGAATCTTCTGCTAGACCCAGCTGCCTCCTGGCGGAGAGATGGGGTAATGCATATAATCCCAACAATTTGCTCATTCCACATTGGTTGTAGAATGCTTTTTAGAGCTTCAGCAGCCTGGGTGGGAGCAGCATGAGGAGGACTGGAGACCCAGAGAAGCTGTCAAAGGTTAGACACCAAAGGTTAGCACTTCCTGCCTCGCATGAGACACCCAAAGGAGGCACTGGAACATCCATTCCTCAATGGTCTGAGACCATGCTCCTCCATTCTGATCTTTTGCTCCTTATCATGGCTAGCATGAACCACCCACCTAGGGCATGGCCTCTTCTGCCAAAGGAGGAAGTGAAAGCACATCACCCAGCCCAGGAGCCCCTGAAGTTCTAAAGAGGGAGGATGGAACATACAGCAATCCCCAGCTCTGTCCTTCCCACCCTTTGTGACCTAAGCAAAGTCACTAACCTCTAGGACCCTCAGTTTCCTCATCTGTAAAATCAAAGGTTTGGGGCTAAAAGGAAATCCCTTTTTATTTTTTTATTTTAATTTTAGTTTTTTGTTCTCAATGTTTCCTAGCCAGGTTTATTTTATTTATTTATAGTGAACAAGATTTTATATTTTGCACTATTTGGTGTTGGCAAGTATTTAATGCATTTTTGTCAAACAAAACAAAACAACAAACTAATAAAATAATTCACTGCTACATCTTTGGGGTCTTTTCAAAACCAGCTTTCAAGTTTGTTTACAAAAGTGATATTGGATGTGGGGAACGGTTAATAATAAGTCAAAAGATCTTACCACATTTGAACTTGGTAACTTAAGCTCTTTTGAAATGAGAACTAGAGTCTAGCTCAATGATAACAAATCTATTGCATGGGTGCCAAAGATGGCGCACACAGTGCACACAGGGACCACCCTAGTTCCTTAATAGAAAGGTAGAGAGGAGGGTGAAGCTACTCCCTTCCCCCTTTCCACCATGCCACCCTGCCCTGCCCCTTTACCCAGCAGCCCAATGGGAGGGCTTCTTCCCTCCCCTATCTGGGGATGGGGGCGGGGCATGGCACTCAGTCTCTAAAAGGTTCACCATCAATGGCCTAGCACATTCACAACTTTTCTTTCAATGAGCAGTTTTGTAGAGGAAATTGAATACTATATTTTCTCAAGTGTCATGACCAATACTTTTGTTGAAGTTTGTTATCAGGAAATTCCCTTTTAGTGTCAAATCTAGGATCCTATGTGGTCAGAACAGTATGGTCAAGGTGGGCAGGGGACTGAGAGCAAGAGGAAGGATGAATAGAACCACCCCTCCTCCCATCCTATTTTCAATTTATTACATTGGATTCATGATTATTTGTATCCTGTGTTTCTAATATACTTTTATTTCCCTAACAAGTTCTTTCTTATTTGATTCTCCAGAAAATACTGTGAAGTTGTTAGAATGAATGATATTGTCTCCATTTTATGGATGAGGAAACTGAGATCCAAAGAGGGGAAGAGGCTGAGAAGCCAAGAGGAGCTTCCCTTGGAACATCAGAGAGTACACCATCCCCTGTGCCTTGTGGGACCAAAAAGAAGAAGCAGGAAAAGTAGATCCTTGTATCCAAGAGAAGGTTGGGATGGTGACTTAGCATTAATCCAGAATCAAAATTTTCTAGAGTTAGAAGGTATCTCCACCACAATCTGGTCAAGAAGCCTCTCTACTACATAGCTGATGGGTGGTCATCCGGCCTTTACTTGAAGAGACTTTGGCCTTCTCAAGGCATTCTTTCATGCTCATTTGTGGATAATTGTTATTTTTAGGGCATTTTTCCTGACTTATTTACAACTTTCACCCATCATTTTTGGTTCTTCCACATGGGACCAAAGAGAAAAAGCCTAATGGCCCTTTACAAATACTTGAAGCAATTATTGTTCCTCCCTCATTTTCTCCAGGCTAAAAGTCCCCAGTTCCTTCCATTGATTCTTACATGGCACCAACTCAAGGCCTTTTACCATCCTGAGGGCCTTCCTCTGGGCATTCTCCAATTTACCAACGTCCTTCCTAAGCCACAGCACCAGGCCACCAGACACCGTGCTTCAGAGTACTACGGGATGATCCCATTCCTAGCCCTACCCTGGGTGCTTTGCTTCCTTTAATGCAGTCCCAAATGAGGGTTACCTCTTTGTCCACCACATGGCACTGTCTACACATCTTCGTCCCCCTCTCCCCCAAGGCTCCCCGAAGAAGGAAGGTATTGGGCATGAGCTTACCAAGTGTGGAAGTATAGCCAATGGAAAACATGTGGGTTACTTTGGTTGCAGGGAGCCCAGACTAGCTCTGGCAGCTAGAGGGGACTAGCTAAGGCAAAATGGGAGAAGATAGCTTACCTTCCTGAGGAAGATCCTAGAAGCTCCTGCAGGGGCCTTGGAGGCTCTGCTCTGGACTGGCGCTGTTGAGAGAGATGAATGTTGCTGGTTGGGGGACCCCATGGCTGCACTGAGTAGGGATAAGAACCTGGTCTGGAGAGGGTGAAGGGAGTGATATTCAAGGGCACCATCTCTACCTTCTAAGCCCCACAGGGGCCCTAAGATATTTCCTTCCTTCCTTCCTTCCTTCCTTCCTTCCTTCCTTCCTTCCTTCCTTCCTTCCTTCCTTCCTTCCTTCCTTCCTTCCTTCCTTCCTTCCTCTCTTTCTTTCCTTCTTTCTCTTTCTTTCTCTCTCTCTCTTTCTTTCTTTCTTTCTTTCTTTCTTTCTTTCTTTCTTTCTTTCTTTCTTTCTTTCTTTCTTTCTTTCTTTCTTTCTTTCTTTCTTTCTTTCTTTCTTTCTTTCTTTCCCCTTAGAGGGAATTCCCAGTGTGGAAACCCTTTACCACTGCAGATCAGTCACTAGCCTATAATTCAATCATAGATAATTTCCTGGGGTCCCTGGCAAGTTAAGGGACTTGTCACAGCTGATGTATATCAATGGCAGAACTTCAGGTCTTCCTCACTCCATGATTTATCTTCTATCCACAATGTCCTATTACTAGGGATTCTATTACTCAGGGGAAATGGAGGAAACTCTTATGTTCACAGCCCTGTTCTAGGTACCAGAAGAAGCAAAGGAAGGTAGAGAACTCCAGGTGTGAGGGGGAAGAGAGCCACCTACCCTTAGGGAGCCTCTAGCCTGATACTAGAACGATAATCCCATGCTCAGGGTTCTCTGATATAGGCTCAGGGCTACTTTCATGGATCTATCTCCTAGTCAGGGAGGAGGGAGATTGGTCCTACTCCAAGAAGCCCCTGCTTTGATGGTTATGACAGAAGTGCTCTCAAGGACTTCAGCCTCCCTTCACACATACATGCACAGGCTTTCCCCCTTGGGCTTTTACCGTGTCTCGCTGGGGTTCAACTTCCATCCTCTTTGAGGTCCCTGGGGGGCATGGCCCTGGCCCTGGCACTGCTTGTGGGGGCTCTGCCCTCTGCTGAGCCCCACCACCTTGCAGCTCCCGAAGCTGATGCTGCAGGGCCAGGCACAAGTTTCGTTCTAGTTCCAGCTCCTGCTTGCAGGCATCCAGCTCTATCTGAAGTGTTGGCCCCTTCTCCAGCTGGGAATAAAAGTGAAGGTATCAGTCAGCCAGCAGGGTTGGAGGGCAGAGCTCCTGGAGGCTGAGGAGGCTGAGCAGACTCAGTTCTCCTAAGCTAGGAAGAAGGGCTGGGCCTGCAGGTGACCATCAGCATGGGATCATGGGGGACTGAGATCTGGGGAGGGGGGAAGGGGGCAGAGAAGTACAGAGATGCAGGATAATTAGGATCAGGGGAATTCCCAGGGTAGGGCTTTGAACTTCATCATCTCATCTGAGCTGTGAGGAAAGCCCACGGGGACCTGTCATTTTACAAATTGGGAAACTGAGATCCACACTGGTGACATGATGCCCTCTTAGTCGAACAACATATTTGTGGCTGAACCAATACCAGAATCAAAGTCACCTGCCTCCCAGCCAATGGCTTCTTCTATTGGAATTTGCTGCTTCTCAGAATCTCATAGACTCCTGGTTAGAGAGATTCTGAACCTTCTGATGGGTGGGGATTCTGGATTTGGGGAACTCTTAGATATTCTAAGTCTTTGGGATCCTGGAACCCAGACCACACAGTTACCTGGCAGTAGGGTAGCCGAAAAGGGTAGATCCTAAGAACCAGGCTGGGACTCCTTGCTAGTCATTGATATCCAGACCCTTCCTACAAACTCTGCTCCCTTCAGCCCCTGAAGGAAGATGGAAGTAGAACCCCGAGCTGTGTCCCTGTTCTTACCTTCCACCTCTGAATCACCAGGGCCATCTGGGCATTTTCCTGCTCCAGTATTTCCAGCCTGTTTCTGCTACAGAAAAGAGGGTGAGGGAGGAGAGGAAATGAGGGTCTGTGAATGTGAGAAGGCTGGGAATCCTGCTTCTGAAGGAGATTCACCATCTCTCCCTTCCCAGTTCTGAGATGTCTTTTGTCTTCTTCGGGGGCCTGTTCCCAAGTGACTCAAATTCCCCAGGACTCTCCTTTCTTTTGTCCCCATTGAGCTTCACCCCACCCTCCAGGTCATACTTACGGAAGATCTCTCTGACACTCCACCTTCCCTGTTAGTGAGCCGGAGTCCTGGGGGAATCAGGAGGAAGGTAGGAAAAGTTGAGGCTGATGCCTCCTTTTTTGGCACCCTTCACTTCTTCACCCTGACCCTGGGGGCTCTCCCTCCATCTCCACCCTGTCAAGCCATTCAACACTGGTCCCTAGTGGAAACGCTGGCCTAGATTCCCGTGAGGAAGCAGGGAGATCACAAGGAAGTCATGATTAATAGCAGTTTCAAGAGACCCTGATGCAGAGGAGAACATATTGACCAGAAAGAAAACCAGAAAGAGAGGAGATTTAATCGACAGAGTAAGGGATTTGAATTAGACACAACAAAGAATTTTCCCACAATGAGGGATGTTCGATCCTGAAAGAAATTAGAAGGGAGACAAAGAGAAGCACATACAGAGACAAATGACAGATGGAGAAATAGAAGCAGAGAGCAAAGAAGGACAAAAATGAAAGAGAGAATAGGAGAGACAGGACAGGACTGTGTGAGATCAGAGGATGAGACGGCAGAATGGTCCTTCTCACTTCCCCAGAAGAAAGATGTTGATACAACTTCACCAGCTGGATATCTTCCAGCTTGTTGGTCTCCTCTTTTGCCCTGAAAGAAAGATATTGTTAGCACCACGAAAGGGGCCAACATTTAGCTCTTCTTTTTCTTTCTGAGTCTTTTTTCTTCTACCTTTCACTCTAGACTCCTTACCTTCCTCTTCCAAGTCAACCTCAACCACAATTCTAGTCAATAAGACTCATGGAGACTCATTAACCAATGTGGGGATTATTCCTTCATCAGGGAACTACAGTAAGGAAGAATATGGAATCCCTGCCCTTCCTGGCAGACAGCTCCTAAATAAGTCTTCAGCCCCTACTCCTTCCCCTCCCAGATCCAAACACCATCCGGCAGCCAATAAGGTTCAGAAGTCACCTACCTGCCCACAGCATCTTTCAACTTATTGAGGTCTTCCTCTTCCCCTACAAGAAGCTCTTGGATCCAGGGGATCTGGGAAAGAAAGGAGGGGAAATTGGAAAAGAAGAATGGAGAGGGGGCAGGGTGTTTGTCTACTGAGAGTATATGAGTCCTGAGCAAGAGAGTGGCCAATGGGATGGGTAATAGGAAGTTCTTGAAAAGTCTAATTGCTGCTGTGCCCAAAAGTGGGTGTTCATTTGCATATATTGTATGCAGCATTTGGCATGGCATTTGAGTTATAGACTTCTATGGTCACTGAGCAATTGAATTTGAAGATCAATCAAAGGACAGTGAACATATCTAGGCTGTTGTGTCACATTACTTGTGAGGATTTACTCCAAGAAATCCATGTTCTAAGAAGAAAATGAATCAATTACACGAGGAAAGCAAAGTAAAAGCCTTGGGCAGCTCATGTGTTCCATAGATATCCTTGAGATGTCAAGAGAAAGTGAGGAAGGAGACAGCTAGGTGGCTCAGTGGATAGAGAGCCAGACCTGGAGGCTAGAAGTCCTGAGTTAAAGTCTGGCCTCAGATGCTTTTGAGCTGTGTAACCCTGGGTAAGTCACTTAATCCCCATTGCCTAGTCCTTGTTGTTCTTCTGCCTTGGAACTAATACTTAGTATTGATTCTAAGACAAAAGGTTAAGAGTTTTTCAAAAAGAATTATATAAGATGGACTGAGATAAGTGAAGGGAAGACCTTCAAAAGGTTGTAGGAGTCCAATAATTCTTAATGAAGCAGAGTCGAAGGATGACAAGGAGAAAGAAAACAAGAAAAGAAATGGGAGACCAAGGAAGAGGATTGTCTAGGGAGGAATGGTCATTGATAGTAGGGAAGGGACAGGTCCCAAGTGGGAAAGACCAGAACTCTGGGGGATTCTTGGGAGCATCTCAGAGAAAGTGACCCAAAGGATGTGTGAGGAAAGCCCACCTGGCATGACCAGCTTCTCCTCTGCCTCTGGATCATCTCCAGTTCCTCCTCCTTGGATTTCAGCTCATTTGCCACCTGATGCCATCGAGCTTTCCAATACTGAACTACCTCCTGGTGGGTCCTGGAGCACAATGCTTCCTCTTCTGGCTCCTGCTGGGAAGTTGCCAACTCCAGGAAGTGAGGATCTCTGGGGAAGATGGACACAGAATGCTCTAGAAGTGTCTCATAGCGCAAGACCTACTTCCTCTCCTTTAATTCCTTTCACATCAGTTCATATTTGTCATTTTCTCAAGCCACTCACATTGCTCTCACCTGGATGGACTGCAAGACTTCTCTATGACTCCTGATGACACTTTACTGGCCAGAATTAACTCCCTCTCTGCTCTGGGCACCTTAAAGTATGGTCTGCTCCAGGGCCCCTCTCTTTTGAAATGGGATACCTTTTCAATAGATCTGCAAAACCTAACTGGGATGGTTTTAAATGGGCTCTGCTAAATGGGGCATTAACATTTGGTCACTGGAAAGAGCCAGAGGACAATAGGAAGGAGAATGTGTCTATGATATAACAGTCTAGGATTCATTTGATGGGATCCTTTTCAGGGTCAGCTAGATAGCTCCGTGTCTAAAGACTAGATCTAGAAAGAAGAGGTCCTAGGTTCAAATCTGACCCCAGACACTTCTAAGCTATATAACTCTGGGCAAGTCACTTAACCCCCATTGCCTAGCCCTCTAATACACAGTATTGATTATAAGATGGAAGGTAAAGGGTTTTTTTTAGTAGTAAATCTTTTCCCCTATTCTATTTCCAAACAAATGAAGCAGGACCCCCTTTTTCCATTGGGTCTTTCTTCTGCTATGGTGATGCTTTCTATTGTTTCTTGAATCAACTGAATTAAGGGATTAAGACATCACTACAAAGGGCTTTGAGACCCCTGAAAAAAAAGGGCCACTTACCTACTAGCCTCACCATTTTGCCAGGGAGCTGGTGTGAGTCCCTGAAGCACAGACAATAGGACCAAGTTCTCTCCCACCAGCTGGTCCCTCTCAGTCTCTAGGACTTGGATCTGGCTGTGGGAAATCTTCTTCTCTGTCTGCAGCTGGTCCAGCTGGTCTAAATAGATCCTTAGACGCTGGTGGCTCTGGGCCAGTTCTAAGGAGAGGTCCTTATTCATCTAGGAATGACCCCATACCCACCCCAAGAACTGATGGTCATTTTCCACTGCATCCAGGCTGGCCTTTCACCAACCAGCATCCTCCAGGGGAACACAAAGGGGACAGAGATACCATAACACACACCTAATAAGAACTTATATAAATGAACACCTAATTCTAGCTGCAGGGGAAAGAGGAGGAGGAGGAGGAGGAGGAGGAGGAAGGAGAAGGAGAAGGAGAAGGAGAAGGAGAAGGAGAAGGAGAAGGAGAAGGAGAAGGAGAAGGAGAAGGAGAAGGAGAAGAAGGAGAAGGAGAAGGAGAAGGAGAAGGAGAAGGAGAAGGAGAAGGAGAAGGAGAAGGAGAAGGAGAAGGAGAAGGAGAAGGAGAAGGAGAAGGAGAAGGAGAAGGAGAAGAAGAAGGAGAAGGAGAAGGAGAAGGAGAAGAAGAAGAAGAAGAAGAAGAAGAAGAAGAAGAAGAAGAAGAAGAAGAAGAAGAAGAAGAAGAAGGAGAAGGAGAAGGAGAAGGAGAAGAAGAAGAAGAAGAAGAAGAAGAAGGAGAAGGAGAAGGAGAAGGAGAAGGAGAAGGAGAAGGAGAGAGAAGAGAAGGAAGGAGAAGAAGAAGAAGAAGAAGAAGAAGAAGAAGAAGAAGAAGAAGAAGAAGAAGAAGAGAGAAGAGAAGGAGAAGGAGAGAAGGAGAAGAAGAAGAAGAAGAAGAAGAAGAAGAAGAAGAAGAAGAAGAAGAAGAAGAAGAAGAAGAGAAGGAAGAAGAAGAAGAGAAGAGAAGAGAAGAAGAGAGAAGAAGAGAGAAGAAGAGATGAGAGAAGAAGGAGGAGGAGGAGGAGGAGGAGGAGAGGAGAGGAGGAGGAGGGAGGAGGAGGAGGAGGGAGGAGAGGAGGAGGAGGAGGAGGAGGAAGGAGGAAGGAGGAGGAGGAGGAGAAAGGAGAAGGAGAAGGGGAGGAGGAGGAAGGAGAAGAAGAGGAGGAGGAGAAGGAGGGGGTGGAGGAGGAGGAGGAGGAGGGGGAGAGACTGTATAGTTAACTGGGGCTGGTCTGACGGCAGGGCAAGTTTAGGTGGCTGAGAGTTAAGGATTTCCAAAGACTTATTAAGCAAAAGGCAGATTCCCTGAGTGCAGGGACTATTTCGGGGATTTTGTTTTTATCTTTATGTCCCTAGAATTGTTTTTTAACTCTTGTATATATTACATTTATTAACTGTACATATAACATATATATATATACATATATATATATATATAATATATACTTGCTGTTGCCTCCATTAGAATATAAGCTCACTGAGAGGAGGAATTCTTTCATTCTTTGTCCATGTATCCCCAGTGCTTAGTGTTTGTAATTATTTAATAGACAACAAACAATAAATATTTGTTGAGTGATTAGTCAGTAAATAGACACTTAATATATCATGTTTCTAATCAAATTAGGCATCCAAGCGTCAAAAACTCAGAGACCTTAGCAGAGTATCATGGGAAGGGGGCAGTGCCTGGAAGCAAGTTTTTGTGGTTGGCTCAATCTAAGAAAGTCTTGTTGGAATTTAGGGAACCTGCTGAGAAGGGAGACTCTGAATCTGATTTCCCTGTGCCAAGTAGCATGAGACTGTGGTGAGTGGGGTTCAAAGTCCCACTTTGACCCATGGTACCCCCCTTATTATCTTCCTCAGTACTCGGGGCTCCATCCAAGTCATGGTTCTCCTGGGAGAGGACTGAGACACATCCCTTTGCTTGTACCATCTTCTTCTCCATACAAAGGAGAGCTGGGCTGCCTTTTGTAGAACCTGAGGTCTACTTCTGGCTCTGCCAGTAATTTACTGTATGACTTCAAGGCAGTCTCTATACCTCTCCTCCCATCCTTCTTCCTCACCTATCTCCTGAGAGAATTGGATCAGCAGCTCTCCAAGGTCTGTTCCCAGCTCTGGGATTCTAAGATTCTGACCTCTGCCTGAATTCTCAGAAAGTTATGTTCCAAGAATGGCATGGACAGGTGGAGGTGACCCAGGAAGAGGGAGCCAGGCCAAAGGTACCTCTTTGATAGTCACCAGCTGTTCTTGAAGAAGGATCATTTCCTGGGACTCTTGTGGGATAGAGGCCGTTGGACCCTCAAGTGGAACTTCTTCACCCTCTAGAGTCTCATTGGCATCAGAGCTTCGTTCCTTTCCTGGATCATTCATCTCTGACTTCTCCTGGGTATAAAAACCAAACCCAAATGCCATCAGTATCCCTCTATCTCACACATTCTTACCCCTTTTGGGGTCATGGACCCTTTGGTAATCTGGTGAAACTATGAAGTTCTTCTTGGAGCAATCTTTTCTTATATAATATGTGTGTGATCATAAAGGAAACCAATCATATTGAAATCTGATTATAAATATGTATTTTAAAACAAGGCCATGGACCATAGTTTAGGAGCTCCTGGTCTACACTGATCAGATAGGCTTACTTTGGGTGATTTTATTTTCCAATTACATAGAGAGATGATAGTTGTGGATAGAGTGGATAGAGCACTGGGCTTGGAATCAAAAAGACTCATCGTCATAAGTTTAAATGTAGTCTCACATAATTACTAGCTCTGTGACCCTGAGCAAGTCACTCAACAGTTTCTTCATCTGTCAAATAAGCTGGAAAAGAAAATGGCAAACTATTCCAATATGTTTGCCAAGAAAACTCCAAATGAGGGGCCGGTAGGTGACTCATTGGATTGAGAGCTCAACCTAGAGATGGAAGGTCCCTGGGCTCAAATCTGGCCCCTAGCTGTGTGACTCTGGGCAAGTCACTTAACCCCCGTTGGCTAGTCCTTACTGCTCTTCTGCCTTGGAACCAATACCCAGTATTGATTCTGAGAGGAAGGAGAAGAGTGTTAAAAAAAGAAAAAGAAAAGAAAATCCCAAATGGGGTCATGAAGAGTTGGATATGACTGAGATTAGTCAAGTCTCTTCTCCAGCCACACTGAGGTCTTAACTCTCTTTCCTTGTCCATGCTTGCTTGCAGAGCCATCACTAGAGCCATCACAAGTCCAGAAAGGTTCAAGTCTAGTCTTGGACCCATGCTGGCTGTGTGATCCTGAGTAGGTCACTTTCTCAGTCTAGAAGGTGTGGATCTGCACTGAGAGAGGGAGTTCCTCACACCACAGTTCTCTATGCCAGCGAACAGAATCACAAGATCATTTTTTCTCTTTCTAAGAAAATTAGTGCACGTAGGAAGTTACCAGATGGCATATTTCCTCTTTCACCGCAATCAATCAACAAACAATTATTAAGAGCTTACAAGGAGTGCCAAGTACTACTGCCTCCCCAGGTTGTAATCCAGGATCTCCCCCTGCTCACCACTGAACCTCTCTCAGAAAGTTAATAACTAAGGATGCATTATAGGCTGAGTTTCTTCCAGAAGAGCTTTGCCCCTGCTGTCCAAATTGCTAGTTAAAGACTCTGCTCATTCCTCCTTCTGAATCTTTTTCAACTCTATTACCTTATAAAAGCTCCTTTTCTTCCCTTCCAAATGCCATCAACCTTTCAGGAACCTTCCCTGACTCCCCCTGCCTCAGTGCTCTGACCTCCTATCCCACACAAACCTTCCTGACTCACACTGGCCCTTGAGTTTATAGCATTCCCTATTCTTTAAACATTTAATTGGTGTGACTTGGTGGTCCTTCTTTGTTCTCTGTCTCCCCGTGCAGAGGCTTGCTGGCTGACCTAGGAGAGTTGCCACTTCCCCATCCTTCCACCCCATCCCACCCCTTCCAGTCCCTTCCTGACTCTCCTGCTGTCCACTCAAGCATGTAGACTCAGGAGTCATAGGCAGGCTTCCCCAGGCTTGGGAGTGAGCCCAGTCCTCATGTTGCCCTCTAGCCACCCTCACCTGGGGGTCCTCCAGAAACGATGACTGTTGGCTCATTCTGTCCAAACACAACTTGACCTTCTGCACTTCTGTCTGCAGACGTAGGATTCTGGGGAAGAAAAGGGGGCAGGGAGGGGGTCCTTCCCTCCCACCAACCATCACCCAACCTTCCCCCTTTGCTCTCCCCAGCCTTCTGATCACGCCCCCTCACTTGCTGTGTAGCTCCCTGTCCTGCCATTGCTCTTGTCTTCTGGACATCTCTAATTCTCTTCTCTCCCACTCCAGGCGAATGAGGGAGCTTTCCACCTGCTGCCAAGAAAGGAGAGGTGAAAGGAACCAAGAAGAGAGCTGTTTCCTGGCCAGGGGGGTTCCCCCTTCCCTTCTCCTATCCCCTGAGTTGTATGCCTGGCAGAGAGAAAGTCCAAGGGCTTCCATGAGAATGGTTGGGGAAGAGGAGAACTGTCCAAGCCCCTCCAAAAGGTCTATTCTGGACCTGCTAGATATGATAACCTTGGAACTGGAGGTATCTCATTCTGGTATCCAGATGTACATTTCCAAACTTCATAGGTCTGCAGTCTTGGTCTTCCACACATGGTATACCAAATATATCTTTTTAAAAATTCCTTCTTCTTAGTATCAGTTCTAAGACAGAAGAGTGGTCAGAGGGAGGCAATGGGGGCTAAGTGACTTGCCCAAGGTCACTCAGTCTGGAAGTGTCCAAGGCCAGATTTGAAACCAGGTCCTCCTGACTCCAGCTTGGTGCTCTATCTACTGTGCTGCAACACTATCCCTCCAGATGCCTCTTGAAGACCTTTATCCTCTCTCCTCCTTCCCCAACCCCCTTCTACCTGCCTAGATCTGTTCCCTTATCCCCTAGTCCTCTAGTATGTCCTAATCTTAGAGATTTAAAGTACTCAAAGATCGGAGGGAGATACTCCAATAGTCTTCGGCATCTTCTCTAGTTACAGGCGCTTACCAGATGTGCAAATTACTAGAATATGGCTGCGGAGGGGTGTGAAGCCAGTCTGAAAATCACTTTGGAAACTGGGAATGGGTGAGGCTGACCACTGGGTCCATAGGTCAGCTATGTTCATTTAACCCAAGGACCAGGCTCTGCTGTCCTGCATTTGAGCTGAGAACCAAGAAAGCATGGAAGCACCAGACATGAGAAGGGGACCGTTTGGATCTCAGAAAAGAGAGGTTTCTTCAGAAGCTGGATAGAGAACCAGTACTCAAAGGCTTGTCAAGTGGAAAAAGTGCTGGGTCTCAGAGGCCAGAACCAGGAGCACCTGGGGCAGAAACCTTTGAGAGAAGATGGTGAAAGGGAAGGATAAAAGGGGTGGAGGGGAAGGAGTGCCAAGTATACATGACAGTCTGTCGTGCTGAGAGATGATTTGTTCCCCAGAGTCCCTTATAGGGGTGAAGGGAATAGGCTGGTCTCAGGCAAGTCACTTATCTCTGCCTCAGTTTCTCTGACTGTAAAATGAGCTGGAGAAGGAAATGCAAACCACTCCAGCATCTATACCAAGAAACCCCTAATAGGGTCATCATGTAGAGTTGGACACAACTGAACAACATGACTTTGGACAAGGTACTTCAATTCCCCAAGTCCAGTTTCCTCATCTGTAAAATGATGATGTTAGATTAAATGGTCTCTAAGGTTCCTCCCCATCTTTCTGCAGATGTGCTCTGATAATCTCTCTGAGATCAGAACTAGATAGGGACCCTGGGGTAGAAAGAAGAAGAAGCCTTCCCTTCCTGTCTCTTCCAGGGACTTGCTGCATTGATCAGTATCCCTCTTATCTTGAATTTCTTCTATCCTCTGTCTAAGCACTGGCTCAGATTTGTTGTTGTTCATTTGTTTCAGGCATGTTTGCCTCTTCATGACTCCATTTGGAGATTCCTTGGCAAAAATACTAGAGTGGTTTGCTATTGCCTTCTTAAAAACCATTATTTGATCCTCAAACCAGTGATATGATCGTAAATGTTTAACAATCAGATCTCTGAGAGGGAGAAATGTACTACTTTGAAGTTTAATCTGCAACATTAACATTTTCTCCAAAGTCTAGACTTTTAAGTTTTTAAGTGTTGATTTTTTAAGTCAACAAAGCAATAAATCAAGCCCTGATTTGTAACATTTGCTGATTTCCAAAATGCAAATGCTTACACTGAAAATTTTGTAAGCAGCTCTCAGGAGCCCTATTAATCTGATTCTTTCATACTCTTGCCTCAGGCTGGCTTTATCTCTTTATCTTTCACAGACTAATGTGTCTTCATTTCCTAACCACCTATTGGCTTCTTAGTCCCTTTCTAATCTGGCCTCCAGTTCTAACTCTAAAAAGTTTACCTACCATCTTTTTATTGCTAAATCCAACAGTCTGTTCTCATTCTTCATCCTCCTTGACCACTCTATAACTTTTGATACCATTCCTCCTGGACTCTGTTGCCTTGGCTTTTGTGACATAATTCTTTCCTGGTTCTCCTATTACTTTCTTCTCTATCTTCCTTGTAGACCATAAATCATTCCACATTCACCAAACAACTGTTTCTTAGAATCCTAGCCTGGGTCCCCTTCTCTCCTTCTCTATAATTTCTCTCTCAGTGATTTTATCATTTCCATTGGGTCCAAGTATCATCTCTATGCTGATGAATCTCAGATCTAGAAATGTATTTACCTTTAGTCTCTCTCTCTCCCTCTCTGTCTCTGTCTCTCTCTCCTCCTCTTCCTCCTCCTCCTCCTTCTTCTTTTCCTCCTCCTCCTCCTTTTCCTTCTTCTTCTCCCTAAGTTCTCTCTCCTGTCTCTCTTATTCTACTCTGTCTCTATTT